>NW_011481702.1:16571-19162 GCF_000754665.1 Bison bison bison | reverse complement strand
TGCTCCGCAACAAGAGAAATCATTGCAATGAGAAGCCAAAACACCATAACTAAAAAGTATCCCCTGATGGCTGTAACTAGAGAAAGCCCCTGTACAGCAACAAAGACCCAGTGCAGCCATAAATAAATAATTTAAAAAAAAAAACAACTAGAAACTATGAAGAATATCCAAATGGAATTTCCAGAAGTGGGAAACACAATAACCAAGATTAAAATTTTAAAGGACTGGTTCTATAGTAGTTTAAACAAAGCTGAATATTTAATTAGTGAAATTTTAAAAATAGGTTGTGAGAAAATATTCAGAATGGGAAATAAATGAATGGAAAATATGCAAGAAATCATAGAGGTAAAAGGAACATGATGAGAATGTTCAACACACATAATTGTAGTTCCAAAAGGAGATCAGAGGGAATGGGACAGAAGCAATATCTGATGAAATAATAGCTGACTATCTTCCAAAAATGATTGAAGGACCATATTAATCAGGTCTTCTACAGGAAGCAGATGAACACTCGAAGTATAATAATTCAATAAGGATTTATTTACAATGATGTGTGTTCGGGAAGTAGGTATGGGCAATCCACAATGAATAGTTCAGGAACCTGATACAGTCTACAACTTTTGCCCTCAACATTCAGCCTCTTGACCAGCTACAGAGGCAGAGACTTTCACTACTATTTCATGTTACTTGAGCCTCTCCCCTTTGTAACTCCACCATTTCATATAGGACACAAATTATAGCTAACTTTTTTTGGTTTCAGGTGGTTACATGATCAACTTGTTTTCACATTAGAATGATACTGCAGTTGATGGGTCACCTCTGTGTATCAAGCAACATGTCAAACTGCACATTTACTACATTTAAATGGAGCTTGTGATTACCATTTTAAAGTCACCTATGTGATGGATCAATGTGATGTTGTACAATTATGGGAAATGACGGACTCCTTCAAACTTGCCCTGGAGGCCTTCTAATGTCATAGTGCAGGTTTTAAATTTTGTGTTCATAACTCTTAATTTTTATCTGTGTTTTCCAAAGTTATGGTAAGATTCCAGGTGACTCTACAGTTTTTTTTAGTGCTCTTGTTACCATTGAGACTACCCTATAGCCCCTTGACCCTCCAGTACCTTGCCCTCCACATGCATTTCACCCTCTGCTGATAATGTGAGTAATTATGATGTCACCTCATGCCATGAATTACTCATGCTCATGATTCTCAGTAGGAAGATCATCCATGAGCTCCCTTAGAATATGAACATTTAAGGATTTATTTCACAAGGATCTAATTCCTAATACCTTGTGTTAGTCAGGGTTCTCCCGAGAAACAGAACCAACAGGATGTATGTATATAGAGAAGGAATTTAACTTAAGGAATTGGCTCACACAACTGGGTAGGCTTGGTGAGCCCAGAATCTGAAGGGGAAGCCACCCACCTGAAGATTCAGGAAAGAAATTCATTTCAAGTCCAAAGGCAGCCTTCTGTAGAACCAGGAGAGCCTATATTGCAGATGAAGTCAGGAGGCAGTCTGCTAGAGAATTCTCTCTTACTTAAGGGAGGTCAGCCTTTTGTTTTAGTCAGTCCTTCAACTGATTAGATGAGACCCACCCACATTATAGACGGCAATCTGCTTTACTCAAAGTCCACTGACTTAAATGTATATCTCATTCAAAAATACCCCCACCAAAATATTCAAAATAGTGTTTGACTAAATATCTGGAAACTGTGGCTCAGAAAATTTGATATATAAAAGTAACCATCACAATAAGAATACAGTTAAAATAACCATCAGAGACTACTTCTCATACTAGTTACTGTATAGTCAGGTTGCCAGGATAAAGGTGGCACACTCAAATTAGCATAAATTGAGGGGGGCTTATTTACAAAAGGACTAATTACACGGGTGTGGGCAGGTGAATGACAAATCAGATTGCAATAACCTGGGCTGAGAAACTGTGGAACTATCAGTCTTTTCCCCATAAGTTTAAGGGGGAAAAGAGGCTTAAACAATTATGTAGAGAAAGCCACTTTGAGAGGAACAGTAGTACCCTTTTGTCAAAGGATACAGCAAACCCAGGATACCTCCAAAAAAGGGAGCCAGAGGAATCATTATCCTAATCTCTTCATCCTCCTTCTGACCTCCTACTAATGCTCCTCATTGGCTGCAATCAACTGGAATCAGAAGGCATGGGAGCTATTGTATTAGTAAGCAACATACGTCAGCTTCCCAAGGCAGAGGAGCGTGGAGAATGGATGTAGAGAGGCAAACAGGATATGTAGCAGAGATTGAAGGCCACAGATCCAAGAATCCCTAAGATGTCCCATGCAGAGTGAATAAAATAAAACTCACGTTTTGGCACATTGCACTAAAATGATTGAAAACCGAAGGAAAATGAAAAATTATGAAGTAGCATCCCCTTCCAACACAGAAAACAAATTACCTACAAAAGTCAAACAAGAAGACTGACATCTAACAGCTCACAGAAACAATAGAAAACCAAAGACAGACAATACATTTGCCTTCAATGACAATGTATTTTGACACCTTCAATGACAATGTATTTTGACACCTTCAGAATACTGAAGAAAAGTT
>NW_011481702.1:15528-16245 GCF_000754665.1 Bison bison bison | reverse complement strand
GGGAGCCTGGTGGGCTGCCGTCTCTGGGGTCGCACAGAGTCGGACACGACTGAAGCGACTTAGCAGCAGCAGCAGGAAGAAATGAGTAAAGAAAGAGTAATTAAAGAAGTAAATTTTTTGATAATTTAATGACTATCAACTCTATAAAACAATAATGATAATGTCTCATGGAGTTGAACTGTTGCCTTTTGGTTGCTCTGTCGTGTCCGACTCTTTGCAACCCCGTGGACTGCAGCATGCCAAGCTTCCCTGTCCTTCACCAATTTACAGAACATGCTCAAACTCATGTCCATAGAGTCAGTGATGCCATCAAACCATCTCATCCTCTGTCGTCCCCTTCTCCTCCCGCCTTCCTTCAGTCTTTCCCAGCATCAGGGTCTTTTCTAATGAGTCAGCTCTTCACATTAGGTGGCCAAAGTATTGGAGTTTCAGCTTCAGCATCAGTCCTCCAATGGATATTCAGGACTGATTTCCTTTAGGATTGACTGATTCGATCTCCTTGCAGTCCAAGGGACTCTCAAGAATCTTCTCCAACACCACAGTTCAAAAGCATCAATTCTTCGGCATTCAGCCTTCTTTATGGTCCATCTTTCACATCCATACATGACTACTGGAAAAACCATAGCTTTGACTAGATGGACCTCTGCTGGCAAGGTCATGTCTCTGCTTTTTAATATGCTGTCTAGGTTTGTCATAGCTTTTCTTCCAAGGAGCAAG
>NW_011481702.1:13134-13866 GCF_000754665.1 Bison bison bison | reverse complement strand
ATCAAGCAATAAGATAATACAGGTGTCCCCAACCTCTGAGATCTAATGCCTGATGATCTGAGGTGGAGCTGATGTAATAATGATAGAAATAAAGTGCACAATAAACATAGTGTGTTTGAATCATCCCGAAACCATGCCCTGCCCCCAGATCCATGGAAAAATTGTCTTCCATGCAACTGATCCCTGGTGCCAAAAAGGTTGGGGACCACTAAGATAATATATTTAAACCTCAATGTATCATAATTATGCTAAATATAACTAGATCATATGTTTCACTTAAAAGACCAAAGGCAAAACAAAACTTAATCCACCGATATGCTGTTTACAAGAGACACATAAAAAATATTAGGGAAGTGTAGAAAGTTGAAAGCAAAATGATAGGAAGGAAATGCCATGCAACATGATCATATATATGTTATTTATTAAAAATACATATATATGCACATATACATATATGTTAATATCAGATATATAGCATACATACATTAACATCAGATAAAGTAGGCTCTCAGGCACAAAGCATTACTTGAGGAGAAGACAGACATTTCACAATGATAAAGGAGTCAATTCACTAGGTAGACATAACTGTCCTACATTTGTATGCACTTAATAGCCTCCAAACATAAGAAATAAAAATTAATAGAATAAAAAGAGGAAACAGATAAATTCATAATCATATGGGAGATTTTAATACCACTCCCTCAATAGGTAACACAACAAGTTGGCAAAAAC
>NW_011481702.1:8551-12120 GCF_000754665.1 Bison bison bison | reverse complement strand
CCCGCTCCAGTGTTCTTGCCTGGAGAATCCCAGGGCCGGGGAAGCCTGGTGGGCTGCCATCTCTGGGGTCCCACAGAGTCGGACACGACTGAAGTGACTTAGCAGCAGCAGCAGGATGAACATGGATCAAAATGGGGCAGGGTCCGGACTTCCTGGTGGTTAAGGCTCCGCACTTCCAATGCAGGGGGCCCAGGTTTGTTCCCTGGTCAGAGACCTAAGATCCCACATGGGGTGTGGCCAAAAAAAGAAAGAGAGGGAATAGAAGCTACAAATGCAGTTACTACGCTGACATACACTTTCTCCCATTCTAAAAACACTGATCAGTAATGCAGATGTGTGAGGAAAAATGTCATATTTATGAGGATTACAATGCTGTGAAATTAGTCTCTGGAGGACTGAAAAGAACAGGATTTGAACCCAGGCTACAAATCAGAGTCATGGGAGGAGCTTTGTAAAACTCTCTATCCTAGACCCCCGGGCTTTCCTAGTGGCTCAGCGGTAAAGAATCAGCCTGTTAATGCAGAATAAGCAGGTTCCATCTCTGGGTCAGGAAGATCCACTGGAGAAGGAAATGGCAACCCACTCCAGAATTCTTACCTGGGAAATCCCCTGGACAGAGGAGCCTGGTGGTCTACAGTCCATGGGGTCACCAAAAGTTGGATACAACTGAGGGACTAAACAACAACATCCTAGACTGCCCCCCACTGCCCCGCCCAACCGCAACCCGAGATTCTCATTTAACTGTTCTGGCATCAGTAGTTTTTCCAAAGCTTTTCCTAGGTGATTATAACATGACGTCCCAGATGAGAACCCTTGGTACAAAATCCATTTTACCTGTCTCTGAATGTCAGTAAAACAAGGTCAATTCACTTTTGCTGGTAAGGCATAGAGTTCTGCTGGAAGTTAGGACAATAAATTATATTCTTGGGGTTTTTTGGTGATCCATGGTGTGGTGATTCATTCATTCATAAAATGTTTGCTTAGCACCCACTATGTGCCAGGCATCATGTTAAAGCAGTAGTTCTCAATCAGGGGTGATATTTGCCCCCTTTTGGACCTGAGGGATACTTGAAAACATCTGAAGATATTTTTGATTGTTATGACTAGGTTGGATGGTACTGCACGTAATTAGTAGTGGTCACTGATGCTGCTAAACATTCCACAATGCACAGGACAGTTCCCCTCCAAAAAAACAAAAATTATTTTGCACAAAATACCAGTAGTGCTCAAGTTGAGAAATCCTGTATTGGATGTGGGTAAATGGGAGAAAGTCCCTGTCTCTCTGGAGCTTATGATCTAGTGGAAGAAGCCAGCCAATAAGCAAATACTATATATATTTGTGTATTTATATGTATGTGTATGACATCAGGTAGTTTGTTTTAACTATTACAGAGATGAATTAAGCAAAGTAAGGGACTAAAGTGTGATTGGAAAGAGGCTCTTTTACATGAGGTGATGAAGGAAGGCTCCTCTGAGAAAAAGAAGTTTAAGCCATCACTGGAATATCAAGAAGCTAGATGAGAACTTGGGAGTTAGGCTAGGGGTTAGGCTAGAATTTAGACTAGAAATCGGCAGTTAGTGAGAGAGGACAATGTGTTTTCTCGGAGAGCAAGGGAAAGAACTAATTAGGAAAATATGAAAAGACTTAAGGCTGCTGGTTTGGGCTTTTCGATCCTTATTTCAAAGTAAAAACAATTATTCAAGTCACGAGGTCTAGCCACATTCAGCTCTTGGAAGCACTTGCAGAAGAGTAGGGTGAACCAGCGGTAGGCTTTTTCCAGGTGATTCAATCGAGGATGAGCAGTGCTTGGGACTTGAAGGTATTTGCGGGGGAGAGAATGTGCGGATAGGTCATGGATTTTCAGCTGGGTGAGTAATGGTGGACAGTAAAAAAGTAATAGGGTCTTTGCTTTAAATCAGATTAGAGAATTACTGTGGTGAGGGTTTTAGAAGAAGTGAGATGGGAAGAAAGAGAGTAAGGGTCAGAAAGTCAGATGATTGAAAATAAAAGTTTTTGAAGCCAACATCTACAGAGCAAGGAGGAGCCTTTCCTACTTGGTACCCCGTTTGTAGCCCACTGTGGGCAGTGAAGCCAGGGGGCAGGGGACTACTAGGAGTACAGGAACTTTGTGTTAGGGTCACACCTGGGGGCCAGTGCTTATATCAGATTCTATGAT
Organism: Bison bison bison; assembly: GCF_000754665.1. Taxonomy (NCBI): domain Eukaryota; kingdom Metazoa; phylum Chordata; class Mammalia; order Artiodactyla; family Bovidae; genus Bison; species Bison bison. The sequence continues at coordinate 9,943 of NW_011481702.1, read as the reverse complement.
TTGGACTTGATGTCTTTCCCTGGCTTGTTGGTATATGGGGTGTTCTGGGGTATAAGTGAAGAGAGGTAGCTGAGGGACTTCACTGGTGGTCCAGTGGTGAAGAATCCACCTTTCAATGCAGGGGATGAGGGCTCGATCCATGGTGGGGTAATATAAAAAGAAGGAGGTCACTGAGAACAAAGCCCAGTGTCGTGCACCATGATGAGCATTGACTCAGGCTGGAGTAAGTAGGCACGAGGGAAGAAAAAGAATTTTTCCATGCAGGCTGATCCTTCCTCCCAAACACGTAAATTCTATATGAGACATCTATGTCTTTTTTTCTGTCCTTTTCTCTGAGTGAATTTTTAGTATGATTTAGTATTTGTTCATGCAGCGAAGGTGACATTACATTTCTGACCCTGATATGCTCTGCTTGTCCACACAGTTGCATAACAATAAGAGTGTTTCAGGCTAAGGTTTGGAGGATTCATTTATTTGTGCATTTTTGATCCCTCCTACTCCTGCTATTTCTACCAAAGGCAGTAATTTTCAAACCATATGGTTTTAAAAATTCTATGCATGTTTTGGGTGATCCATTCCCTATCTCATCCACAAATTGCGAACTTGAAATGACTCAGAATATTTTCTTCCATCACAGAGGAAAAAAATCTATTTCTTATTTATTGTCTATCTTATGATGGAAAGAAATGCTGACCTTTTGATTCAGGGCATATAATCTGACCCTGTTGTCTATTATAGTGCCTTATTGTACTCATGGGAACTATAATCTGGTTAAAAAATAAATGTACTTCATGAATCTGCTCTATATTTACTTAGGGAAAATACAGGTGCAAAGAGACCAATTAAGTCTCACCAAGCTCTTCATTTTTGTGATTCTTCTAAACCATATCGCACGAAGGACATTTCTTGATGATTTTGAAGGCCTGGAGTAAGGTATTTACAAGCATAAAATGCCTTCATTAAGTTTAGTCATTTTGCTCATCAAAAATCTTCAGGAAATCATTCATTGTCAAAGCTTGCATGCTAATAACCCTCTTCATAGGCAAAGCACATTATAAATATTTATTCACAGGCCAGATGAGAACCTTTAAAGTGGTTAATTTTAAAACAACTTTTGTACAGGGTGAAAATAACACTGAATATGAACAAGATGAGCATTTGTGTCATGGTTTCCACATAATAAAGCATTTGCTAAGCACAAGTACTAATCACACATGTTTATTCAACACGTCATACAGCTCTGGTTTTCAAAGGCATAATCAAAGAGAAACTTATATAGTTTGATCTTAGTCGACATTAAGGGATTATGGATAGATTTTTAAATTTTATTTTATTGAAGTATAGCAGATTCACAATGTTGTGTTAATTTCTGCTGCACAGCAAACTAATTCA
>NW_011481702.1:5202-5779 GCF_000754665.1 Bison bison bison | reverse complement strand
GATGATCAAGGGGCTTTTGGCCAGGTTACCAAGGGATTCAGTCAGCTTTGGAGGTGTTCTTGGTTCTGGGCTCCTCTTCTGTGGCCTTGGTGCAAAGTCTCTCACCTGTGGCCTTGGGAACAGGACACAGACAGTATGGACAAAGAAGGTTGCCTGCCATATAAGTAAACAAAGGATGTCGTGGCCACCAGTCCCTCAGTCACTGCAGCCACACCCGACTGTGCACCCCGAGGGGTTTTAGAATAGAGAAAAAGAGGATATTGGCCCTGGAGAGTTAAGGTACATAGCAAAGGTGTAATTTCATTAAGACGCAGACTCTTGTATCTCCCCACACATCGAAAAGCAGTAAATTCATTAACTTGAGACATACGATTTTTCTTTAATTAGCAGTAATCTTTTGATGTTCAAATACCTGGTTTGGTTTTGTTTTCCAAAAACTCCTGTATATCCTGGAGTCTCTCTTATCTCTTTGGAATAGTCCCTCAGTTATCTGAGAGATTGTATCCCAGGCTTCAGTCCTCCACATGCTGCTGGCCAAAATCTTGTCCTTCTCTACCCACTGAAGCTGAATTAAAAA
>NW_011481702.1:4528-5102 GCF_000754665.1 Bison bison bison | reverse complement strand
GCAGGTGGATTCTTTACCAGCTGAGCCACAAGGGAAGTCCAATAATGCTGGAGTGGGTAGCCTTTCCCTTCTCCAGGGGATCTTCCCAATCCAGGAATCAAACCAGAGTCTCCTGCATTTCAGGCAGATTCTTTACCAACTGAGCTATGAACAACTTTCACTTTCACTTTCTGCTCAGTTCTTGTTCTCCACCATGGCCATTATAAACATTCTCCCGACTCTCTGACCCTCTGACTCCAGAACATTCCTGTCAGAATTGTCAGAATATTGCTTCCCACTTCACCAAGAAACGGTATCCATCATGTGAGGCTTCTTTTAATCTCTTGCCACCTAATATAAGAACACACTTGCAAGCCTAGCTATTCTTTGCTTCTCTTATAACAGAAGTAGTAATCTCTCCATCAGTTCTTTGATGTTTCTTTCTTTCTTACTTGGGGCTTCCCTGATAGCTCAGTTGGTAAAGAATCTGCCTGCAATGCAGGAGACCCCAGTTTGCAATGCAGGAGACCCCAGTTTGATTCCTGGGTCAGGAAGATACCCTAGAGGAGGGGAAAGCTACCCTCTCTAGTATTCT
>NW_011481702.1:0-761 GCF_000754665.1 Bison bison bison | reverse complement strand
GAGAAAATATAGTTGGGCCAATCAATCTTTTAATATCATTTAGGCAGCAGACTAGATCTTTGGGGAATTAAAAGCAACTGTCTTTGTCTTGCTGCTGCTGCTGCTGCTAGGTCGCTTCAGTCGTGTCCCATGGACTGCAGCCTACCAGCCTCCTCCATCCATGGGATTTTCCAGGCAACAGTACTGGGGTTCCAGGCAACAGTGGGGTGCCATCGCCTTCTCTGCTTTGTCTTGCAGATCCCTACAAATCAGAAACATACCCATTCCCTTCTCCAGGGGAGCTTCCAAACCCAGGGATGGAACCCAGGTTTCCTGCATTGCAGGTGGATTCTTTACCATCTGAACTACCAGGGAAGCCCAATATAAACACAGCCCACCCACATGCAAAATGTAAATACAGACCTGAGCCTGAGTCTGATTAGATTAGAAGAACCTGAAACCAAAGAGAAAAAAGAGACTTTTAAAACTCAAACCACCGGAAAGTCTCCCTCACCTAAAATGTTATCCACAGCTTCTTAAATATTTATTAAGGACAAATATGAATCTTAAAAGTCCTTTCCACAAATAGTAAAGATTTAGTCATCTGAGAAAACAAATGTAACTTATTCCAATTGTTATTTATAAACTAGTAAGGTGGATGGCTCAGTGGTTAAGAATCCACCTGCAATGTTTGATCCCTGGGTTGGGAAGATCCCCTGGAGGAGGGCATGGCAACCCACTCCAGTACTCTTGCCTGGAGAATCCCATGGACAGAGGAGCCT
>NW_011481701.1:4724-5947 GCF_000754665.1 Bison bison bison | reverse complement strand
GAGCACAAGTCCTAAAGATCAAATAAGAAGAAAAGGTCAGAAATGAGGCAAATTATTAAAAACCAGGCTTTCCTGGTAGCTCAGAGGGTAAAGAATCTTCCTGCAATGTGGGAGACCTGGGTTCATTCCCTGGGTTGGGAAGATCCCCTGGAGCAGGGGCTCAGATGTTAAAGAATCTTCCTGCAATGTGGGAGACCTCAGTTCGTTCCCTGGTTTGGGAAGATCCCTTGGAGCAGGGCATGGCAACCCACTCCAGTATTCTTGCCTGGGGAATCCCCATGGACAGAAGAGCCTGGCAGGCTATAGTTCACAGGGTTGCAAAGAGTCAGACGTGACCGAGCAACTAAGCACAGCACAAACATTAAAAACATGGAAAATTGCAAAAGGTAAAAGGGCATTCAATGGATGTGTCAGTCAGGGTACACCAGAGAAGTAGCACCAGGTGAGAGAGAGAGAGGAACTGGCCAGGTCTTCTGCATTGGCAACTGGGAACTTTACTACTGAGGCAACAGGGAAGTCCTGTCTTCTTGAGTTTTAACTCTTTGTCTTGACAGTTCCCATAACAATTTGTATACCTTGCCTCCAGAATGCTTACCTGGTACTGAAACCCCAGCTATACTTCCGGATGCTCTTTTCTGGCAGTCTCCAAGATGTCACTTGATTTTATCCCAGCTTTGTTTATCAGGGTACCCTTGATTCTGGCTCTATATTTTAACTATATGATTTACTATCTGCCAGAATTTTCTTCCTCTCTTCTTCCACCTTCTTATCCCATCTACTTTTCATCCCCAAAGTAATAACAATAATACACTAGGAAATGAAGTCAGGAGACCTCTAATAAAGTCTTCTGTCACTTACAAGTTAATTGACTTTGACGTCAAGTTCTTCATTTTTAAGGTAATCTCAGATTATCTCTAAATTACATTTTGGATATTATAATGGATAAATAGTGTAGTCTTTCAAGCCCTGAGGTGAAGAAAGCTCAGAGAATCTACTTGGGGAATCAGCTCAGTTCAGTTCAGTCGCTCAGCCATGTCCGGCACTTTGTGACCCTGTGAACTGCAGCACACCAAGCTTCCCCGTCCATCACCAACTCCCAGAGCTTGCTTAAACTCAGATCCATCGAGTCGGTGATGTCATCCAACCGTCTTATCCTCTGTCATCCCCTTCTCCTTCCGCCTTCAATCTTTCCCAGCATCAAGGTCTTTTCCAATGAGTCAGCT
>NW_011481701.1:0-1024 GCF_000754665.1 Bison bison bison | reverse complement strand
TATCAGTTTAGGTATACATATGATTTTGATAAACATGTATAATGTGAAATGAGTAACACAGTAAGTTTAGTTAACATTTATCACCACACTTAGTTACAAATTTGCATTTTTCCATGGAAATGTCTTTCCCAACCTATGTTATTGAACTATGTATTTGCTTTGAAATCTGCCTTTCTTCAAGATTCATGTCAACTGTTTTATGGCCTGGGATGACTCACCAAGTGTGAGGGATCTGGTGCGACTCTCAGTTTTGAAGCTTTTCCTTTTCTTAGATTGCTGCTGCTGCTTCTGCTAAGTCACTTCAGTCATGTCCGACTCTGTGCGACCCCAGAGACGGCAGCCCACGAAGCTCCCCTGTCCCTGGGATTCTCCAGGCAAGAACACTGGAGTGGGTTGCCATTTCCTTCTCCAATGCATGAAAGTGAAAAGTGAAAGTGAAGTCGTTCAGTCGTGTCCGGCCCTCAGCGACTCCATGGACTGCAGCCTTCCAGGCTCCTCCATCCATGGGATTTTCCAGGCAAGAATACTGGAGTGGGGTGCCATTGCCTTCTCCATTTCTCAGATTAGCAACTTGCTAAAAGATATATAGCTCCTTGCTAAAGATTAGCAAGGCAGGCATTCTTTCTGATCCTTTCGGATGTCTATGTCAGAAACTTTCCCTATATCTTTTATATTTTAATAAAATTTTATTACACAAAAGTTTGAGTGATCAAGCCTCATCTCTGGCTTAATTTCCAAAATATACAAGCAGCTCATACAACTCAGTACCAGAAAAACAAACAACCCAATCAAAAAGTGGGAAAAAGACCTAAACAGACATGTCTCCAAAGAAGACATACAGATGACTAACAAACACATGAAAAAATGCTCAACATCGCTCATTATTAGAGAAATATAAAAATAAAAACTACAATGAGCTATCGCCTAACACTGCTCAGAATGGCCATCATGAAAAAGCCTACAAACAATAAATGCTGGAGAGGGTGTGGAGAAAAGGGAATGCTCTTGCATTGTTGCTGCTGCT
>NW_011481700.1:14121-15447 GCF_000754665.1 Bison bison bison | reverse complement strand
GATAATTTAAGGGAGAAGGCAAATGACACAAGCAAAGACAGGATCTGAAAAGTAGGAGAGTGAACAGTTCTGTTGAGCCGGAGTGCAGGGTTTGCTGGGAGGAAGGGCAAGAGAAGGATTCGGAAGACTGGATTAGGGTCAGGTCATGGAAAGCCTAGGGTCTTGTGCTGAAAGATCTCAATTGACTGAAGAACAGTGGAAGGATTTCGAGCAGGGAAGGGCCATGTGAAGAGAGGAAGGTCACGGTGGACCAGGCAGGAACTCATCTCCAGCATCTCCAGCATGGGGTGTAGGTGTGGGGGCTCAGTAGCTGTGGCACTAGGCTTAATTGCCCTGCAGCATGTGGGATCTTCCCAGTCCAGGAACTGAACCCATGCCCCCTGCATTGGCAAGGTGGACTCTTAACTGCTGGACCACCAGGGAAGCCCTCCTGCTTACAATTTTAATTTTCTTAACACTATCCACTTATAGCCTAAAACATAGCCTGGCCAAATGATTCATCCTTCCCCTCCAGGTGAGAAATGCCAGGCCCTTTCATCCCCTGTGGACCTATAGGCTCACAAAAGATATTTAACAAAGATGATTCATTTTCCTGAAAAAATTATTGATAATCTGCATTTCTGGACACATAATGAGCTTAACATTAATTAGTAGTGTATGTTTTTCCTTTATGTGAAACATTATCTTGGATTTCCCAGAATTGAACCACAGATTTAAAGAGCGGACACTGCTTTCTGTTGTATATTTTTCTAAAACAATACACATAAGTCTAGACAAAGAGAAAAGAAATAGCTTTCAAATTTTGTGTAGGATTTTCCGGAAAATTTCTTAAAATGCAGATTCCTGGGCAGGAGTCCTGTTGTGGTTGATTCAGGGCTGACTCCAGCTGGTCCATTTTGTCCATTACACACCATTATCTGATTATGGGGCCTGGAAACCCCAAGCTCTCCAGGAGCCCCCACAAATGTCTACAAGCTTGAAAAGGAAATTATTGGCTTCCAAGGTAATAATGTAATTCTTACCTAAAAGCATAGTATGGCAATTTCACTGTCAGTATTTTTAACAATCTTATCACATGTAAAAGTGATTTATAATGTACATTTTTCTCTCCTAGCAAGTATTCCTGAAAACACACAATGATAACTTAAAAATAACAGCCAAACAAGAATTCTATGAGTTGTTGCTGCTAAGTCACTTCAGTTGTATCCGATTCTGTGTGACCCCATAGACGGCAGCCCACCAGACTCCTCCGTCCCTGGGACTCTCCAGGCAAGAACACTGGAGTGGGTTGCCATTTCCTTCTCCAATGCATGAAAGTGAAAAGTG
>NW_011481700.1:9251-11162 GCF_000754665.1 Bison bison bison | reverse complement strand
CCATTTCAAAGATAACTTCATTTGTGTTATTTTAGATTCCACCTGTAACCTGATAGCATATGTTATTTATCTTTCTCTTTCTGATTTATTTCACTTAGTATGACAATCTCTAGGTCCATCCATGTTGCTGCAAATGGCATTATTTCATTCTTTTTTTATGTCTGGTGGTATTCCATTATATATATACACCACATCTTATTTACCCATTCATCTGTCGATGGACATTTAGCTTGTTTCTGTGTCTTGGATATTGTGAAAAGTGCTGCAGTGAACATTGGGGTGTATGCATCTTTTCAAATTATTGTTTTCTCTGGATATATGCCCAAGCGTGGGACTGCAGGATCACATGCATCTCTATTTTTAGTTTTTTGAGGAACCTCCATACTGTTCTCCATAGTGGCTGCACCAACTTACATTCCCACCAGCTGTATAGGAAGGTTCCCTTTTCTCCACACCCTCTCCAGCGTTTAGCGTTTGTACATTTTTTGATGATGGCCGTTCTGACCCATGTGAAGTGGGACTTCATGGCAGTTTTGATTTACATAAAAATGAATAGTTTTAAGAACTTTTAAAGGTTGAAAAATTTCCAACAAATCCAATAGGCAAAAATTACACAATGGTCCAAAATGTGATAAATCCCAAACACTATGCATGATTGTTAATTGGGGCCTCTTGTGAACCTTTCTCTTAAGACATTTGTCCTAATATCAGAATGCTCTGATTCAAACAAAATCTTGAGCAGGGGACAGGGTATAACTAGTTATCAGGAAGAAAATGATGTTCTTGGGCACTGGCATATTGTGCCCAAGAATAGTTTGGAAAGATAAAGGCTATGGAAATAAACAAATAATAATAATAATGAGTATCATTAATTAAAATGTCAGTAACTCTAATGTAGTTCTCTTTGTGAATGATAAAATTATATAAGAATGTTGAATCTCTTTAACCCAGTGAACATTGTGATTTTCTCTTCATTGAATTGCTTGCCTCATTGGCATCCTGATAATTTCATCCTGATAATTTTTTACTTATAATTGTAAAAATGCACAAGAGCTTGTAGAGGCAATACTCTTATTTTTTTTAATGCTCAAAAAAAAAAAAATAGCTCCTTTTTCTTCAAGAAAAAAACAAGGTAAAGAGTAACGATTAACTACTGAATTTCAGCTATGAAAAAGTGACTGTGCTGTCAGGGGCCACTGTGCTTAAGTCACACCTCATGTATTTGGAGAGCGTGGCTCCATGCGATACCGGAACAAGTGTGAGTTTGGAAGGACTTTCACCAATGGGAACCGTGGGTGTGCTGGGAAGGGAGTCACCACCAGGGAACGAAGGAGTCAGGGCGGAAAGGAGCCAAACCATGAAGCTGGAGCAGAAGTCTTAGCAGAAGTGTCCTAGAAAGGAAACTGAGGAGAAGGGTCCTGACTTGCCAGGGGCCAGGAGTTACAGCTTATGCTTGACAGAAGCCCTGTCTCACCATGGCCCCTGGCAAGCCACATAGGTGAACTTGCCAGAGTCATGGTGATCTCAGAGGAGCCCAGTGTAATTGGGGAAGTGTTGTGGCATGGGAATAAGCAAGAGCTAACACTCCATTTTTTAATGAAACAGCTTTATTGAGGTTTAATTCACATACCTTACAATTCACTCATTTAACGGGTATAATTTAACAGTGTAGTCAGAGTTTTGCAACAACTACTGCCATCAATTTCAAAACTTTCATCAGCCCCAAAAGAAACCCTGTGCCTCTTAGTCATTGCTCCCCCCAGTCTTCCCGTCTGCCTCAGCCCCTGGCAACCACTAATCTTTTGCCACTCTACAGATTTGCCTATTCTGGGCATGTGGGCTGCTGTCTATGGGGTCGCACAGAGTCAGACACGACTGAAGAGACTTAGCAGCAGCAGCAGCGGCAGCAAC
>NW_011481700.1:5907-6122 GCF_000754665.1 Bison bison bison | reverse complement strand
AAGCAAGATAATGTAGGGTCAAGGCCTGAATTTTCTAGATGTCCTTAGTTCCCACTGTAGCTTTCTCTGAACGAATCAATGGAAGACAGCACCTAGCTGTTCCTATAAGGTCTGGACTTGTGTTTGTTTTCAACCCACCTTTTGGAGCCAAGGAAAGGGTGAGGGCCGTTCATGCTCAGGTTCACACTCACAGCTGGGATGGACGACTCTCTCCT
>NW_011481700.1:5357-5807 GCF_000754665.1 Bison bison bison | reverse complement strand
ACTCATCAAACATGGGACAGGGTTTGTGTTTTAAGAAATACCTCATTTCTTTTTCAAGTTGAATGTTTGAACACCTCCTCATCTATAAACTGAGGACAGAGACAAGTTTTCTTCTACAAGCTTGTGAAAATTGAAGGAGCCAATACATGTCACGTGCTTAGAACAGTGCCTAGACTATAACAAGAGCCCAGTAAATGTTTGATGTTATTATTATTAGCTTTACTTTTATAGGACTGTGCGGTAACTTTTTAATGCAAATGACAGTTCCTTGAGTAGATATTAAGCATACCGACCAGCTTCTAGATATTTTTCTAAATCTCCCTCAAGGAGTTTACCAGTTAGTAGAGAGACAAAAGTAGAAACAAGTAGTTTCTTGAAATAGAGGCACACCCAACATATCCTGGGAAACCTCGAGGCCTGAGCACTCCAGCCTGTATGGACCAACAAGAA
>NW_011481700.1:4969-5257 GCF_000754665.1 Bison bison bison | reverse complement strand
TTCTGCATGTCACTGTGCAAATTCACAAATGTTTCCTTCTCTAGTCAGCACGCTGTGGGGGAGCCAGTTGGGAGTGCCACCTTGAGAGCTAGGACTTGTGGAGGCTTCAATGCAGGAGGCTCTTGAGATACTGAACCTTTTCGTGTATTTTAATCTGTACATCAAGTGCCGGGTAGAGAAAGTATGCCAGCCAATTAGTTCTGAGTTAATGTCCTGGGAAGAATATGTCAGCAACCTCCCTGTTCTGACCATTCTCAGTGAACTTTAAAATGCCACTTGAAATGGCCT
>NW_011481700.1:0-1034 GCF_000754665.1 Bison bison bison | reverse complement strand
TAAAACTCTGGGTGGTAAAAGATATGTTTTGCGTCTATGCAGTCCAGTATGGTAGCCACTAGCCACATGTGTCCCGTGTGACTGAGGAACTGAATTTTAAATTTCATTTCATTTTCATTAAAAAAAATTTGAATAGCCACATGAAGATCTTTACTGAACAGTGCCAAGTGTAGAGCATAATTACCAGTCAGCATATGTCTTTGATTTTAAATATTCCATTATATTATCACCCTAAATTTTGATTTGTAAAATGTGACAACTATTACTCTTTCTAACTGAGTGATGGTTACTTCCAGGTAATCCTTCATTTCCCATCCTCTTTGCATGCTAACAATGCATATATTAAAATAATGTGTCTTACACTTGTATTCTAATTTTGCTGCTGCACAGCATTGTTAAAGGACTCTTGCCTTCCAAATAGCTCATTAGCCAAGAGCCATATATCTGGCAAGGAGTAATAAGCATTACTCATGAATTTAAGATGCCAATCTTGGGTTTTCTTTCAAATTGTTTTCAATTTAATAAAACCAAACTTCCCATAAAAAAAATAGGGGGTTATGAAAATAGAGCCTAGAAATTAGCATGTTAAATTGCATCTTCCTTTGCCCTTTCTAATAAGTGAACTGTGAGCATTTTCTGGTTAATTAGAATGGGTACTGACTGAGGTTGAACTCTTCAGATGATTCAGACCCGATGTAATTAAGCATAGGAGAGAAAAATATACATTATAGCCAGTTGAAGCCCCAAAGTAAAATTAGATAATTGACTAATTTTAAGTCAGCAGTAGTTTAGGTATTATTTGAATCAAAAGAGAACCAACCCATTTAATTTGAAATCATCACAAGCCTCCTCTCTTTAAGGGTTTAGGACTTAAGACATTGAGTTTTCTCTTTGACCTGCCTGCTCTTTGAATCCAGCTAATCTTTGATACAGAGAAGGCAATGGCACCCCACTCCAGTACTCTTGCCTGGAAAATCCCATGGATGGAGGAGCTTGGAGGCTGCAGTCCATGGGGTCGCTAAGAGTCGGACATG
>NW_011481699.1:10188-10582 GCF_000754665.1 Bison bison bison | reverse complement strand
CTGTAAAGAACATAATCAATCTGATTTTGATGTTAACCATCTGGTGATGTGCATGAGTAGAGTCATCTTTTGTGTTGTTGGAAGAGGGTGTTTGCTATGACCAGTATGTTCTCTTGGCAAAACTGAAATCTCCTCAAATTTGATTTCTCTAAGCATACATTTTTCTTGCAGGAAAACTCCTAAACTGACTGTTATAGACCTTCCTGTATCCCCAGATTATCAAGGGAAACATGACTGGCTTTATATGCCCTTTAGAGAAGAATACTGGTGCTAAAGGAAACCTGTAGTTACCATCAAACTCATTGATTTGCTTCTTTAATAAATGATTCTCTTTTTCTATGAAAAAAAAAAAAAAAGAAGCTGGTTTAGGTGTGGGCTTGGGTTGGAATTAACC
>NW_011481699.1:9572-10088 GCF_000754665.1 Bison bison bison | reverse complement strand
GTATCTTCAATTTTCTTGAAGAGATCACTAGTCTTTCCCATTCTATTGTTTTCCTCTATTTCTTTGCATTAATTGCTAAGGAAGGCTTTCTTATCTCTCCTTGCTATTCTTTGGGACTCTGCATTCAAATGGTATATCTTTCCTTTTCTCCTTTGCTTTTCACTTCCCTTCTTTTCTCAGCTATTTGTAAGGCCTCCTCAGACAACCAATTTGCCTTCTTGCATTCATTTTTCTTGGGGATTGTTTTGGTCACTGCCTCCTGTACAATGGTATGAACCTCCATCCATAGATCTTCAGGCACTCTGTTTATCAGATGTAATCCCTTGAATCTAGTTGACACCTCCATTGTATAATCATAAAAGATTTGATTTAGGTCATACCTGAATGGCTTAGTGGTTTTCCCTACTTTATTCAATTTAAGTCTGAATTTTGCAATAAGGAGTTCATGATCTGAGCCATAGTCAGCTCCAGGTTTTGTTTTTGCTGACTGTATAGAGCTTCTCTACCTTCAGCTGC
>NW_011481699.1:4870-5809 GCF_000754665.1 Bison bison bison | reverse complement strand
CCAGAGAAAAGAATACAGGAGGTCTTTCCAGTATTTCCTGGTTCCTGACCACAATGGACTCCTGGGGTAAAAGCTCTGCTCAGCTGTAAATGATGCAGGACTCTGAGAGAGGCCTTTTCCCTCCCCTTTCCCAGACTATGGCTGTTTCTGGGGACTGGACACTACTTGGATGCAGGGACACAAAGGGAAGACTACATCTTTCCATTATACTAGAGGGTGCAGAAATTTCCAAGAATAGCTCAGTAATGTCACTTTCTAAATACCTTGCTCCTGATTCTAGGTAGATTAATCTTCCCTGTATAATAAATTATAATCTCTTGCTATGATCATTTTTACATGTGCCTTTGAGTTAATGTTGGCTGAGCTGGAATTTTTCACTTTTCATTTGAAGTTTGAGTGAATAGAGTGATTTTATACAATACAAAAACAATACTGTTCTTCCTATTAAACAGCAGCATATTAATGAGTCCAAACTATTGCTTTACACTTGGCAGAATGGTAGTACTCTATGTAGGGATATATCTTGCAGTTTATTTCAAAAAGAGAGTTAATTACTTTGCAAATAACAATGACAGTGTTCACAACTCAATGTGTGTTTCATTCCTATTATCTCTTATTAATCAGTAACCTCTGTTCCTGAATTTCAACTTCTGTAAGACTGAGCTCAGTATGAATACATATTTCCCAAGATTGTTTTGTATATTAAAAGTTAGTATATGTAAAAATATTGAAATAGGACTTATCTTCCCGACCAAGGAATTGAACCAGGGTCTCCTGCTTTGCATGTGGATTCTTTACCAACTGAGGTATCAGGGAAGCCCATAACTCATATAAAGACACAATGATTGTTATCTGTTATATCTACATGTCATGTAATGTGTAAAGGTAACTTTCAGCCAATAATGTTAATCCCAGGTGTATTCTACTCATCCATTAAAA
>NW_011481699.1:0-1247 GCF_000754665.1 Bison bison bison | reverse complement strand
AAGACCCTTATGCTGGGAAAGATTGAAGGCAAAAGGAGAAGAGGGCAGCAGAGTGTGTGATGGTTTGATAGGATCACTGACTCAATGGACATGAATTTGAACAAATTCCGGGAAATAGTGGAAACAGGGGGGCCTGGCTTGCGGCAAGGAGTTGGATACCACTTACTGTTGACTGAACAGCAACAACAATAATTAGTTGCCCTGTCCATTTTTGAAATATCTAATTTGATTTTAAAGTATCATTGCTTGAGAAAGATCTGTTAAATGTTAAGAGTCTATCTGCTGGAGTCAGAAATATCTGGGTATATGATTATAATCCTAATTAGAATAAGAGCCATCTTTACTGGGCACTTACTATGTGCCAGATGCCTTTGGAAGCACTTAATGCACAGCATCCATTTTAATACTTATAACAATCTAGGAGCCATGCACTTTTATCGTGCTTCATTAACAAATGAGGAGATTTAGGATCCCAGGTTCATTAACCTGTGAAGGAACATACAGTGAGTCAATAGGAAAATCAGAATTTAAACTAGGAATTCTAACTCTAGACAATGACAACAACGTATGCTCAGTCATATCCCAGTCTTTGCAACCCCACGGACTGTAGCCTGCCAGGCTCCTCTGTCCATAGGATTTCCCAAGCAAGAATACTGGAGTTGGTTGCCCTTTCCTACTTCAGGGGATCTTCCCAATCCAGGGATTCAACCCGTGTCTTTTGCATCTCTTGCATTGGCAGGTGGATTCTTTACCACTAGCGCCACCTCTAACTCTAGAGCCAAGTCCAACTAGCAATGATATCTCAAGAGTCACAAAATTTCTCTGAGCCTCAATTTCCACATTTGTAAAATGGTACTAAATATAAGCCCTCTGACCTGAAGTTGTGACACTTGCTGCATTAAAACTATGTATTTTACATTCTAGTTTTTGGTCATCTGTAGAATTACTGAAGAATAAGTATGTTGGAAGAGGTCAAGAGGACATAACCAGCAGTTGACTCTCAAGCTGGACCTGAGCAACTAGGGGCTCCTCAATCCCTCTACAGTCTTTGGAAGGTACTTTCAGTCTACCATTTCCAAAGCTGGTGCCGTTTTCAAGGACAGAGCCTGAGATAGCAATGTGATATTGAGACCATCTGATTGGTATGCATGACTGAACCCCAGTAAGGCCACTATGTAAACTTTCAAGATTCTGGCAGGCAGATATGGAGATCTACCGTCTTGCAGCTGTCCAAGAGAAGCCTGAAG
>NW_011481698.1:9844-10843 GCF_000754665.1 Bison bison bison | reverse complement strand
TGATTTCGGTGTTGACCATCTGGTGATATCCATGTGTAGAGTCTTCTCTTGTGTTGTTGGAAGAGGATGTTTGCTACGATCAGTGTGTTCTCTTGGCAAAACTCTATTATCCTTTGCCCTCCTTCATTCCATATTCCAAGGCCAAATTTGCCTGTTACTCCAGGTGTTACTTGTGTTAGTTCTAAAAGGTCTTGTAGGTCTTCATAGAATCATTCAACTTTAGCTTCTTCATTACTGGTCAGGGCATAGACTTAGATAATATGGCAGATATGATTGCATGTCACTCCCAAGATTAGGTTACAATAAGATTATGTCTTCCATCTTTGACATCCACACTTGCTCTGTGGAAAATTTCCTTTCTTCTTGTGAAAAGGCCCACATCTACAAAGCAAGAAGTAGTATCTCCAGCCAACACTCAGTGAGTAACTGAGACCTGACAACAGCCACATAAGTAAACTTGGGAGTATATCCTCCCTCAGTTAAGCCTTAAGATGTTGCCTGGCCAACATCTTGACTACAGCCTCATGAGAAACCTTGAACCAGAGGCACCCAGCTGACCAATGCCCAGATTCTTGACATAAAAAATCTTAGATAATTAGCATTTGTTCCTTTAAGCTATAAATTTTAGAATAATTTGTTACACAGAATTAGATAACTAATATAATATTGGGTTTGCAATGGCTTAAACCAAAGTTCAGAAGTTTAAAAAAGGGGGAAAAAAAAGAAAAAATATTTCTATGACTAGGTTTGCCACTATGAGTATACCAGAATTTGTTTGCTTTGCTTTGACTTATTTTGTGTTTTGACTGGGTCAGTCCGTGTAAGAGAATAACATAAAGTAGAATTAAATCTCTTTATTTTACAGATGGATTTAAGGAAACAGATTTGCAACTCAAGCAGTTCAAAAGGTAGTTTCCAATTTTGTAAGTAACTAGATAAGTAACAATATCAAGTTTGAAAATACTGGAGCCCAGAATAAAGGATGATTATGAGGCATAG
>NW_011481698.1:4681-6195 GCF_000754665.1 Bison bison bison | reverse complement strand
TATTTAGTGCTTCACTAATTTAGAATTTATGATATTTTCAGGCAATGTGTTATTCCGTTAACAACTTTCAATCTGACTTCCCTCAGGCTACTTATTAAATGGAAGCACTTGTCAGCTTATTTATGCACACAGTATGCCACAAATATTGAATATTTATTAAATGACTATCTATGAGATAGACAATGTTTCTAACATAAGAATGAGCAAGGCATATTCCCCTATTCTATGTGTCTTTGAGAGTAAATGAAATGGTTGTTTCATTCAATTTTCCCATCTTTTAAAGTGAATTTTAAACAAATTAATGTTCTGGGAGCCTATAAAATCCGAGTTGATATGCTTGGCTTTCTCCTGTGTTAAACTAGCTAGTATCTAACTTTCTGGCCAAGAAACACTATGAAGATAACAAATATAATTGGCTATTTGAAGGTGTCTGAGAAAATAAAACTAGAACTTGAGGGGTCACATCTCAGAGAAAACTAAAACACATTATGAGTAAACACATTAAAACACTAACTCTCAGTATTTTTTCCTCAAATTATTGTCCAATTAATTTTGTGGTAGATAGAGGCCAAATTAAAATAAAAATCCTAGAATATATAGAAATCTTACTGATGTTTCATATTATGTCATCAATGTCATATAAGGATAACATAAAGGATAAAGATGGAACAAACTGTCAGGAAATAATGACATAAAACTTCCCAAATTCAACAAAAGACATAAACCTACAAGATTCCAGATGCTGAGCAAGTTTCAAACAGGAAAAATCTAAAGAAACACACACCAAAACACATCAGAGTAAACTTACTGAAAACTAAAGGCAAATAAACACTTTAAAAAGCAATGAAGAACAACAGCTTACTACAGAGGGGGGAAATAAACAATACGAGAGACAGTGGATTTCTCATTGAAAACAATGGTGACCAGAGGAAATGGCACAGCTTTCAAATGCTGAAAGAAAAAATTCTCAATCTGGCGTCCTATATCAAGTTAAAATATCCTTCCTAAATGATGGAAAATCAAGGTATTCTCAGATGAAGGAAAACTAAGGGAATTTTTAATAAGCACACCTATACTATTGATAAAAGAATGTCTAAAGGAAACTCTAAAAAGAAAAGAAACTAAAAAAGGCAGAAACTTGGAACTTAAAGATGAAAAAACATGGTAAGCAAAATATGTGTTAAAAAGAATAAACGTTTCTTCTCCACTTGAGTTTTCTAGTTTCAGGGTTGAAGCAAAAATCATAACACTGTCTGATGTCATTCTAAATTTATGTAGAAGAAATATTTAAGACAAATATAAACAGGAAAGGGTTAATTTGTCAGATGATACCAGTGACTATGATAAGTTGTATCTACAGCAACCAGTTGAGCTCTTTTAAATTCTGAAAGATGATGCTGTGAAAGTGCTGCACTCAATATGCCAGCAAATTTGGAAAACTCTGTAGTGGCCACAGGACTGGAAAAAGTCAGTTTTCATTCCAATCCCCAAAAAAGGCAATGCCAAAGAATGCT
>NW_011481698.1:0-889 GCF_000754665.1 Bison bison bison | reverse complement strand
AGAGTAGGTCATGGCATTATAAAGAGAGAGAGAGAAAAAAAACAGCCTCTTCTTTCTCCCATCCACTGAGCCTTCCAGGGGATCAGTATTCCTGTCTGGGGTGTGTTTAATTCTGACACCAAGAGCCCCCGTTTCTAGAGGATACCCCTGTCATCACCAGATGCAGCAAGAAAAAACATGGGTGTCAGTCCATCTATGTGGGAATCCAACTCATGCTGAGATCAAGCCCTGAGCCTTTAGAGTGGGAGCACTGACTCCAAGACCCTAGACTACCAGAGAACTAACCATCAGTTCAGTTCAGTTCAGTCGCTTCGTCATGTCTGACTCTTTGCGACCCCATGAATTGCAGCACGCCAGGCCTCCCTGTCCATCACCAACTAGAACTGTTAGAACTGGACATGGAACAACAGACTGGTTCCAAATAGGAAAAGGTGTACGTCAAGGCTGTATATTGTCACCCTGCTTATTTAACTTATATGCAGAGTACATCATGAGAAACGCTGGGCCGGAAGAAGCACAAGCTGGAATCAAGATTGCCGGGAAAAATATCAATAACCTCAGATATGCAGATGACACCACCCTTATGGCAGAAAGTGAAGAGGAACTAAAAAGCTTCATCATGAAAGTGAAAGAGGAGAGTGAAAAAGTTGGCTTAAAGCTCAACATTCAGAAAACGAAGATCATGGTATCTGGTCCCATCACTTGATGGGAAATAGATGGGGAAACAGTGGAAACAGTGTCAGATTTTATCTTTTGGGGCTCCAAAATCACTGTGGATGGTGACTGCAGCCATGAAATTAAAAGACGCTTACTCCTTGGAAGAAAACTTATGACCGAACCTAGATAGCATATTCAAAAGCAGAGACATTAATTTGACAACAAAGGTCTG
>NW_011481697.1:39082-39375 GCF_000754665.1 Bison bison bison | reverse complement strand
AGTCTTCTCTAACACCACAGTTCAAAAGCATCAGTTCTTCGGTGCTCAGCTTTCTTCACAGTCCAACTCTCACATCCATACATGACCACAGGAAAAACCATGGCCTTAACTAGACAGACCTTTCTTGGCAAAGTAATGTTTCTGCTTTTGAATATGCTATCTAGGTTGATCATAACTTTCCTTCCAAGGTGTAAGCCTCTTTTCCTTTCATGGCTGCAATCACCATCTGCAGTGATTTGGGAGCCCAGAAAAATAAAGTCTGACACTGTTTCCACTGTTTCCCCATCTATTTC
>NW_011481697.1:38378-38982 GCF_000754665.1 Bison bison bison | reverse complement strand
ACATATTGCTGAAGCCTGGCTTGGAGAATTGTGAGCATTACTTTACTAGCATGTGAGATGAGTGCAATTATGAGGTAGTTTGAGCATTCTTTGGCATTGCCTTTGTTTGGGATTGTTATAGACCCTGAAAATTTTATGTATGCATGTATTTGTTAAAATGTGCTGAATAGGGCTACAGAGGATGAGACCGTTGGATGGTCAGTCAGTGCTGTTGCTCAGTCGTGTCCGACTCTTTGTGAACCCATTAATCACAGCACACCAGGCCTCCCTGTCCATCACCAACTCCCGGAGGTCACTCAAACTCATGTGCATCTAGTCAGTGATGCCATCCATCCATCTCATCCTCTGTCGTCCCCTTCTCCTCCTGCTCCCAATCCCTCCCAGCATGAGTCTTTTCCAGTGAGTCAACTCATTGCGTGAGGTGGCCAAAGTACTGGAGTTTCAGCTTCAGCATCATTCCCTTCAAACAAATCCCAGGGCTGATCTCCTTCAGAATGGACTGGTTGGATCTCCTTGCAGTCCAAGGGACTCTCAACAGTCTTCTCTAACACCACAGTTCAAAAGCATCAGTTCTTCGGTGCTCAGCTTTCTTCACAGTCCAACT
>NW_011481697.1:35765-35970 GCF_000754665.1 Bison bison bison | reverse complement strand
AATGTGGTCCACTGGAGAAGGGAATGGCAAACCATTTCAGTATTCTTTCCTTGAGAACCCCATGAACAGCATGAAAAGGCAAAATGATAGGATACTGAAAGAGGAACTCCCCAGGTCAATAGGTGCCCAATTTGCTACTGGAGATCAGTGGAGAAACAATTCCAGAAAGAATGAAGGGATGGAGCCAAAGCAAAAACAATACCCA
>NW_011481697.1:32743-35405 GCF_000754665.1 Bison bison bison | reverse complement strand
TTTTTTTTTTAAAGAAAAGGATAATGAATATATCTGAAAAATATCTTGTTCAGGGACACAGAACACCATCTCCATAAATGATAAACAGGACCTTCATAAATGATAAATAAGGAGAACCCTGAACATTGTAAAATATCAATATTTTTCTCACAACATTTTATGCAATTGTAATAAATAAAGATAACATGTAATGTATTTTATTTGTTAGATAAGCAAAGATAATGCACTTCAAATTTATAAGAAATAGAGTCAATGCTTGGGAATAACCAAAAATTGTGGAACTAGTAATAAAATATGGGCTTGGTTAAAAGGTTAAAAAATATACTAAATTTCTATTATAATCAAAATAGAATGAGTTTAAAAATTAACCCAACAAATGTGTGAGTGTGTGCTTAGTTGCTCAGTCATGTCCAACTCAGTGTGATCTCATGGACTGGAGTTTTCCAGGCTCTTTTCTTGGAATTTTCCAGGCAAGAATACTGAAGTTGGTAACCATTTCTTCCTCCAGGGGATCTTCCTGACCCAGGGATCAAACCCCTGTCTCCTGCTTCTCCTGCATTGGCAGGAAGATTCTTTACCACTGAATAAGCATAAAAGAATATACAAGAGTAATTACAAGTTAACAATATCTGTCCTACTCCCCATCCCCATCCTCTGGTAACCACCATTTTACTCTCTGTTTTTAAGAGTTTGACTTTTTAACTTTTTGGCCACACTGCTTAGTTTGCAGAATCTTAGATTCCTGACCAGGATTCAACCAGGCCCTTAGCAGGGAAAATACAGAGTGCTAATCACTGAACCCCATGTCCAAGGTCAGGGACAGAAGCCAGGAGGACCCCATGCCCGAAAGGAGGTGGCCTAGCGGAGCTACCCCACGTCTGAGGACAGGGGCCGTGGCCTGGACGACCTACACCTCACCCAAGGCCAGGGGCAGTGGCCCAGAGGCCTACCCCATGCCCGAGGCCAGGGGCAGGGGCCTGGAGGAGCAACCCCACCTCCAAGGAGTGGTGACTGCGTGGGCACAGGGGGGCCTAGAGGAGCTATTCCACGTTCAAAGTCAGAAGGGGCGGCAGTGAGGAGATACTCCTCGTCCAAGGTAAGGAGCAGAGGCTGCATTTTGCTGGAGCAGCAGTGAAGAGATAACCCACTTCCAAGGTTAAGAGAAACCCAAGTAAGATGGTAGGTGCTGCAAGAGGGCATCAGGGGGCAGACACACTGAAACCATACTCACAGAAAACTAGTCAATCTAATCACACTAGGACCACAACCTGTCTAACTCAGTGAAACCAAGCCATGCCCATGGGGCCACCCAAGATGGGCGGGTCATGGTAGAGAGGTCTGACAGAATGTGGTCCACTGGAGAAGGGAATGGCAAACCATTTCAGTATTCTTTCCTTGAGAACCCCATGAACAGCATGAAAAGGCAAAATGATAGGATACTGAAAGAGGAACTCCCCAGGTCAATAGGTGCCCAATTTGCTACTGGAGATCAGTGGAGAAACAATTCCAGAAAGAATGAAGGGATGGAGCCAAAGCAAAAACAATACCCAGTTGTAGATGTAACTTGTGATAGAAGCAAGGTCTGATGCTGCAAAGAGCAATATTGCATAGGAATCTGGAATGCCAGGTTCATGAATCAAGGCAAATTGGAAGTGGTCAAACAAGAGATGCCAAGAGTGAATGTCAACATTCTAGGAATCAGTGAACTAAAATAGACTAGAATGGGTGAATTTAACTCAGATGACCATTATATCTACTACTGCTGGCAGGAATCCCTCAGAAGAAATGGAGTAACCGTCATGGTCAACAAGAGTCCGAAATGCAGTACTTGGATGCAATCACAAAAACGACAGAATGATCTCTGTTCATTTCCAAGGCAAACCATTCAATATTACAGTAATCCAAGTCTATGCCCCAAGCAGAAACGCTGAAGAAGCTGAAGTTGAACGATTCTATGAAGACCTACAAGACCTTTCAGAACTAACTCCCAAAAAAGATGTCCTTTTCATTATAGGGGACTGGAATGAAAAAGTAGGAAGTCAAGAAACACCTGGAGTAACAGGCAAATTTGGCCTTGGAATACGGAATGAAGCAGGGCAGACTAATAGAGTTTTGCCAAGAAAATGCACTGGTCATAGCAAACACCTTCTTCCAAAACACAAGAGAAGACTACACATGGACATCACCAGATGGTCAACACCGAAATCAGATTGATTATATTCTTTGCAGCCAAAGATGGAGAAGCTCTATACAGTCAACAAAAACAAGACAGGGAGCTGACTGTGGCTCAGATCATGAGTTCCTTATTGCCAAATTCAGACTTAAATTGAAGAAAGTAGGGAAAACCACTAGACCATTCAGGTATGACCTAAATCAAATCCCTTATGATTATACAGTGGAAGTGAGAAATAGATTTAAGGGACTAGATCTGATAGAGTGTCTGATGAACTATGGACTGAGATTCGTGACATTGTACAGGAGACAGGGATCAAGACCATCCCCATGGAAAAGAAATGCAAAAAAGCAAAATGGCTATCTGGGGAGACCTTACAAATAGCTGTAAAAGGAAAGAGAAAAGCAGAGGGGAAAAGGAAAGATATAAGCATCTGAATGCAGAGTTCCAAAGAATAGCAAGGAAAAATAAGAAAGCCTTCCTTAGCGA
>NW_011481697.1:28220-31236 GCF_000754665.1 Bison bison bison | reverse complement strand
GAGGGATTGGGGTCAAGAGGAGAAGGGGACGACAGAGGATGAGATGGCTGGATGGCATCCCTGACTCGATGGACGTGAGTCTGAGTGAACTCCGGGAGTTGGTGATGGACAGGGAGGCCTGACGTGCTGAGATTCATGGGGTCGCAAAGAGTCGGACATGACTGAGCGCTAATGAATCACTGAGCCACCAGGGAATTCTTGAATTTTACTTTTTTTAGATTCCAAATATAAGAAATATCATAGAGTATTTCCCTATCTCTCTCTGATGTATCTCCCTTAACATAATATCCTCAAATGTTCTATATCAATACCTTAAATATACACAATGTTATAACTAAAATGTATATCAATAAAAACTATGCAATATTAAATGTAATAAAAGTCCAAAAGCCGGTATGCATTTGAATTCAATATGCAAATATTGCAATTTATTGAGAAGTTATGTATTTTTGATAAATAATGAAAACAAGATTGGTCTCTGTTCTCACAATATATGCAAAAGTCTTTTCCATATAGTTTAAATTTCCACCAATATTTATAAGAACTTTTTCAACAAAGGTCCGTCTAGTCAAGGCCATGGTTTTTCCAGTAGTCGTGTATGGATGTGAGATTTGGAGTATAAAGAAAGCTGAACGCCAAAGAATTGTTGCTTTTATACTGTGGTGTTGGAGAAGACTCTTGAGAGTCCCTTGGATGCAAGGAGATCCAACCAGTCCATCTTAAAGGAGATCAGTCCTGGATGTTCATTGGGAGGACTGATGCTGAAACTGAAACTCCAGTATTTTGGCTACCTGATGGGAAGATCTGACTCACTGGAAAGACCCTGATCCTGGGACAGATTGAGGGCAGGAGGAGAAGGGGACGACAGAGGATGAGATGGTTGGATGGCATCACCAACTCAATGGACATGGGTTTGGGTGAACTGCAGGAGTTGGTGGTAGACAGGGAGGCCTGACGTCCTGTGGGTCATGGGGTCACAAAGAGTCAGATACGAAAGAGCAACTGAACTGAACTGAACATTTAGAAAAATAAGGAAATTTTAGTCTCAGAAAATCTTTCAAAACAATACAAGCACTCAGAAACTATAAAGTAAATAATATATTTCTTTGCAATTTTTCAAAGTGATGACAAAACTGTCTCAGCTTAAGCAGATTACAGAAATACAAAAGCAAGGTATACCTCTGGTCCCTAACTTCTGAAGAGCTAAGGATTACAGACAAAAAGCCATAAACATCCACAAAAGAATGGGCAATACTACAGAGATCATTTTATAAATTAAAAGTTATAAATGATCAATAAGGATATAATCATTCATTCCAAATAAAAAGAGTGGTAAACCACTCACAATCTATAAAATGGAAAGCAGACATAGATGCATCACAAAATTCAACTAGGTATATTTTAAGGATGTGTGTGTGTGTGTGTGTGTGTGTGTGTGCATACAAAAAGTGAAAACAAGGAAGACAGTTAAAAACTGGTTAATGGTTAATTGATGTACAATTTGATTTCAGGACATTTGTATTTTATTCTTTATACCTTTTCCCAAAAAATGATTAAGTAAAAGAAAACATAGTTAAGATACTTGCAATATGACATATACTATAATTAAATGATCTAAAAAATCATTTCCAGAAAATATTTTTGCTGATTTTACCTAAGCTTCACAGTGTAATGACAGCTGTATTTATGTAATTATGCACAAATCAAGATGTTGTATTACTGAAATATATATTTGTTCATTCACTTATTCGAGCATTGAATTTTAAAAACATTTAAAAAATTTTAGAGCTATTTTATTGTGTCTAATAATAAGAAATATCAAAATACAAGTGGAAAGCTATGACTAATCAAAGGAAATGAAGTAGTCTTATTGCCCACTGGTCTAAACTCACTTTTCACTTAATAACTTATATTTTTGTTCATGACCTATGTCATTTTCCCCCTCTATCATAAATATGATTTATAGCAATTCTTGCATGTCATCAGTAATCTCCTCTCCAAGATTAAGTACAATTTTAGTAATATTATTTATGTAGGCATTTGTTATGCTTAACTATTATTCCCTCTCTCATACATTGAAGCTCTAACATTTTTAAATTCCTATGCTATGTTTTTCATGATGGCCAGAACTTGTTAGTCAGTTAGTACTGGTACTGACATTTTTATTTGCCACTCCTAAGTTTTTTCTTTATCTCTCTTATTTTTTTTTTTTTCTTAACATCTCTCTGTTCTTCCACATGGTTCCAGCTCTTTTCAAGTTCATGAGACTTTTGAATCTTGATTAAGTAACCCTACATTTTAAGCAGTCAGAAATACATGTAATTAAAAAATAGTGTATTAATATAAATGTATGAATTATAATTAATAATATCTGTTGTTTATAATAATAAAGCTTTTTCTTAAAATAATATATCCAGAAAAAACTACTTTACTTATAATAAATAATAGTATGTTACTGTACTATTGCATAAATATCAGATACAGTTTTCATTTGATTGCTGAATGCATGTGCATTACCTGCTTACAACAATTACTTGAAAAGCACACCTGTCTTGAACCCCGAGAGGACACATGTGACATTTCATAAAGTGATGTGTTTTAAGAATTCCCATTCATATTTTACTTAAATTCATAAATAAAATATTGTTATTGTTATTACAGATTCTGAAGCTAGAACTTATATTCCTTTTTTATATAAAACAGAATTAAGCCTCCTGTGATTTAAAACACACAGAATAGGCAATCCTTTTATCAATATTTTAACCCCAAAGAACAAAATCAAAATGAAAAAAGTGGTTAAAAGAAAGATAACATACTAATGCATATATATGGAATTCAGAAAGATGGTAACAATAACCCTATGTACGAGACAGCAAAAGAGACACTGATGTATAGAACAGTCTTATGGACTCTGTTGGAGAGGGAGAGGGTGGGAAGATTTGGGAGAATGGCATTGAAACATGTATAATATCATGTATGAAACGAGTTGCCAGTCCAGGTTCGATGCATGACACTG
>NW_011481697.1:25943-28120 GCF_000754665.1 Bison bison bison | reverse complement strand
AAACAGCTGTTGGAGAGGGAGAGGGTGGGAAGATTTGGGAGAATGGCATTGAAACATGTATAATATCATGTATGAAACGAGTTGCCAGTCCAGGTTCGATGCATGATACTGGATGCTTGGGGCTGGTGCACTGGGACGACCCAGAGGGATGGTATGGGGGGGAGGAGGGAGGAGGGTTCAGGATAGGGAGCAAATGTATACCTGTGGCGGATTCATTTTGATATTTGGCAAAACTAATACAATATTGTAAAGTTTAAAAATAAAATAAAATTTAAAAAAAAAACAGAAAACTAAAAAAAAAAAAAAAGAAAGATAACAGTCATGAACTTTGAGAGACTGGATAAATTACTTAATTTCTAAGCCTTAATATATTAATTTGTACTATTGGGGTTTTAGGATTCCTTTTATCACAGGATTTTTATGAGATCAAGTAAGATAATACGTGTGAAAAGTTTTAGAAATTACTGTACAGATATTAATAGCTAATACTGTATCAGAGAAGAACAAACTTGACTTCATATTGGATCTACTCTTTTAACTCTTAACTTTTTGTCTGTTGCCTGTACTTTAGTCATGCTGGCTCTTCACCTTTGTCTTGTCAGTCAGTAAAATAGTGTTGCTTTTAGGCTGAAAGGCACATTATAACCATTTCTTAAGGCTCTGCCTCCCATGAATAACCTTTAAAGTCATAACACAGGATTCATATAGAGATAAAAACTTGCAAAACACTTGTTTTGTTGAAGATTTTCAGGAACATCTTGACCAGATATAACTTGAATTGGACAGCTGCCAGAACAGAAGATTATCACATCCCCTTAGGGTCTGACCAGCATCAAGAAATTTTCAGCAACAAGCCATATTCTCTCACCTTTTAGTATAAAAGTAACCTAAATTCTAGCTTGGATAAGATGGTTCTTTGGGATAATAGTCTTCTATTTTCTCAATCTGCTGGATTTCTAAACAAAGTTGCTATTCTTGGCCCCTACACCAAATCTCTCCCTTGATTAGTCTGTCATGGGGGGAGCAGCAGGAGCTTGGTTTTGGTAACACTTCTACTGATGTTAATCTGTTCTTAGATATTGATAATCAATTAATTATATTTTACTATAAAGAAATTATGCAAATATTTCAATCAAGCTTCAGTAAGTATTTGATAAGGAAACAGAGTTGTGTTAATCTTTAGCCATAATATTTTATAGAAAAGTGTGGAGACTTAAGAAACTCTGAGTTTTATTTTTGTTTTAAAAAAATAAAATAAATAAAACACACACACACAAAAAGAAACTCTGAAGAGTTTTTAAAAACAAAATATAAGCTAGATATCTGAAAACTTTTATTACAATTAGTCATGACATTTTCAATCAGTCAGTATTAAAAAAAAAAAAAACTTTCTACATTTAACAAAGCTAGTGTTGGAGATACTTATTTAGTTTTGTAGAACACAAAAAGATTAACACAGTAGTCTTTCTCAGCAAACATTAGAATCTAATACCAACATATTTTCAGTGGAAGAGGTCCAGTGCATAGAAATGAATATATTTAGAGTAGATGTTATTCTGCAGTATTGAAACTGTTGAAGTTTTCTAAAGCCTGAGGAGAGACAAGAACTATATTCACACAACTGAAATTTTTCAAGAGACCCTGTTTTAGTAGCAAACTTCAGACCTGTAAAGCTCATGTAGGGTTAAAATTAATTCAGAATCTCTTTTGCCTTCTGACTTGATAACATATTCTTTAAAGTAATTTATATGCAAATGTTTATTGGAAAAAATACAAGATTATTGGATAAACACTCAACTCTACTGCATGTCAGTACCATTTTTTAAAACTAAAGAAAGACTCATTCCGTCTGCATTTATTATGCCTTGTTTTATATATATATTTTTTTAACTTTTAGAATAGCTTTATCTAAAAGACCACAGATAGTCAAGTGTTAGCAAGGATGTGGAGAAAAGGGAACCCTTGGACATTGTTGTTGGGAATGCAAATTTTCTTTTTTTTTTAAATTTAATTTTATTAAAAAAATTTTTTTTTCTTTAATAGAAAATTATTTAATTAGTATACATGTGTTCCCCATCCTGAACCCTCCTCCCTCCTCCCTCCCCACACCATCCCTCTGGGTCATCCCAGTTCACCAGCCCCAAGCATCCAGCATCGTGTATTGAACCTGGACTGGC
>NW_011481697.1:16954-25843 GCF_000754665.1 Bison bison bison | reverse complement strand
CACATGTTTCAATGCCATTCTCCCAAATCTTCCCACCATCTCCCTCTCCCACAGAGTCCATAAGACTGTTCTATACATCAGTGTCTCTTTTGCTGTCTCGTATACAGGGTTATCGTTACCATCTTTCTAAATTCCATATATATGCGTTAGTATACTGTATTGGTGTTTTTCCTTCTGGCTTACTTCACTCTGTATAATAGGCTCCAGTTTCATCCACCTCATTAGAACTGATTCAAATGTATTCTTTTTAATGGCTGAGTAATACTCCATGGTGTATATGTACCACAGCTTTCTTATCCATTCATCTGCTGATGGACATCTAGGTTGCTTCCATGTTTTATATTTGACAGTTGTTTATTTGGGCATATAAGATGGTACTGACCAGATTTCTGAATTTCACTTAGTGTTA
Source organism: Bison bison bison (assembly GCF_000754665.1). Lineage (NCBI taxonomy): Eukaryota > Metazoa > Chordata > Mammalia > Artiodactyla > Bovidae > Bison > Bison bison. Next base: position 25,434 of record NW_011481697.1, on the reverse strand, counting down.
ACTTATTCAGAACAACTCAGGTTTCATTGCTTCATTATATTAAAGATACATAACATGTTGCCTCTCTGGAAGTTATGTGGTGGTAGTGGTTTAGTTGCTAAATCACGTTCCAGACAGGCCCCTCTGTCCATGGGATTCTCCAGGCAAGAATCCTTGAGTGGGTTGCCATTTCCTTTTCCAGGGGCTCATCCCAACCCAGGAATTGAACCTGGGTCTCCTGCATTGTAGGCAGATGATTTACCAACTGAGCTGTGAGGGAAGTCCAGAAGTTAAGTAGAGGGAAATAGTAATATTTAAAGCTCTGCACAATGATCAATAAATGTTTGTTAAATCAAATTGATTAAAAGATCCTGACAAAGTGATTGCAACATGTAGTGGCTAGTATCTTGCTACCTTCAGTCTCTATAACTAAATCTAAGGAAGGTCATCAAGTCTAAAGATTGATTATATTCCTCTTAATTCATTATCAAATCCAAGAAAAGGAATTGATCCGCAAAGCATAATCTAGACTGTCTTATATTTGTTAAGTGTATCCTTCCTCATTTTCGTCAAGTGTTCCTGTTTCATTTGTTGTTTTATCTTGGTGAGTGAGTGAGTGAAGTTGCTCAGTCGTGTCCGACTCTTTGCGACCCTGTGGACTGTAGCCAACCAGGCTCCTCTGTCCATGGGATTCTCCAGGCAGGAATACTGGAGTGGGTTGCCATTTCCTTCTCCAGGGGATTTTCCTGACCCAGGGATCGAACCTAGGTCTCTCGCATTGCAGGCAGACGCTTTAACCTCTGAGCCACCAGGGAAGTCTTGGTGATAGTCTCCAAATACAAAAACTGAAGATGATCTATTTCTTCCTTTTCCTATCATGCTTTAATTGAGAAATAAACCCATGATATAACACTGATCAGTTGGAAACACCAAATACAAAAGGGGTATTTGAGTTTAGTAATCCAAGACTACATCATTTTTAAATTCCCTAAACTCTACCCCATCCTTATGTTTCTCTATAAGCCTTCTTTACTCTCTGTCTCATGAATGAGAACGGTCTCATATTGTGGTATATTACATACTTATTTAAGTCCCTCTCACTAACATAATGGAGAAGGCAATGGCATCCCACTCCAGCACTCTTGCCTGGAAAATCCCATGGATGGAGAAGTCTGGTGGGCTGCAGTCCATGGGGTCGCTAAGAGTCGGACACGACTGAGTGACTTCACTTTCACATTTTCACTTTCATGCATTGGAGAAGGAAACGGCAACCCACTCCAGTGTTCTTGCCTGGAGAATCCCAGGGGCAGGAGAGTCTGGTGGGCTGATGTCTATGGGGTCACACAGAGTCGGACACGACTGAAGTGAGTTAGCAGCACTAACATAAAAATTCCATGACTACAGGGCAGCTCATTCTTCATTACTATATCCCCAGGACCTAGAATTGTCTTTTATGCATAACATTCCCTGAAAATACATTTGCTAGATAAATAAATAAATCATAAGTAGTGTCATTGTAATTGTAAATGTGTCACGGTAAATGTAATAGCATCCTGGTTAGTCTTAGTGTTGTGAGGCTATATTTGGGGCTCTTGCATTGGTCTCCACATGGTTTATTAAATTCATCAGTTTCCTTTAGTTTTTTTTTCTTATATTTACTTATTTATAAGTTAATTTATTTTGATATTTTTGTTAAAGTACAGATGACATATAGCATTGTATTAGCTTCAGGTACATAACATAAAGGTTCAATATTGTGTATATATATATTATATATTACAAATATGACATTTTTATTCTTTTATCTATTAATAGACACTTAGATTGTTTCTATATCTTGACTATTGAAAATAATTGAATGAACATAAAGATGCATGTATCTTTTCAAATTGGTTTTGCATTATCTTTGGATAAACAGCCAGCAGTGCAATGTGTTTGTGGGTTTGTGTGTATGCTCATTTGTTTCTGACTGTGACTCCATGGACTGTAGCCTGCCCATAGACAGGATCTCCGTCTATGGGATTATCTTGGCAAGGTTACTGGAGTGGGTTGCCATTTCCTACTTCAGGGCATCTTCCCGACCCAGGGATCAAGCCCATGTCTCTTGCATTGGCAGGTGGATTCTTTACCACTCTACAACATCTGTATCAAATGATACTTCTATCTTTAATTTCTTTAACAAGCTGCATTCTATTTTTCATAGTGACCGCATCAGTTTACATTCTCATCAACATTTCACAAAAGTTAACCTTTATTCTACAACCTCACTTATTTCTTGTGTTGTTAATAATAACCATTCTAACAGTTGTGATTTGATATCTCATTGTTTTAAATTGCATTTTTCAATTGATTAGGGAAGATGACCACGTTTTCACATGCCTGCTGACCATTTATATGTCTTCTTTAAAAAAAAATATTTTCAGATCCTCTGCCCATTTTCAACAGGATTGTTTTATCATTACTATTTTTTTATTTATTTTATTTTATTTTTACTTATCTGGATAGAAATGTTCTTTTTTTTATTATTTTTTTGACTTTAAAATACAGTATTGGTTTTGCCATATATCAACATGAATCTGCCACAGGTATACACATGTTATTTTTGAATTGTGTGAATACTTTATTCTTTTGTAAATTAATGACTTATTTGCAATATGGTTTACAAATTTTTTCCCTTCCTTCCTGTGCAGAACCTTTTTAGTTTGATGTAGATATACTTGCTATTTTTTCTTGTATTGCCTTTCTTTCTGGAAAAAGATGGAAAAAGTCATCTTCAAGGCCTATTTCAACAAGCTTACAGACTAGTTTTTTTTTTTTTTTTTAATGACTTCATGTCTTTAAGTCTTTATTTTGACTTAATTTTTGTGTATGGTATAAGATTGTTCTAGTTTCATTCTTTTGTATATGACTGTCCAGTTTTCCCATGATTGTTTATTGAAGAGGCTACCTTTTTCCCATTGTGTATTTTTGTTCTTTTATGGTAAGTTAATTGATCATATATGTATGAACTTATTTGGGGCTCTCAATTGAAATCAATTGAACTATGTATCTGTTTGTTAAAATACAACAATGTAGTACTAACTACAGCTTTATAAAATAGGTTGAAATTAGGAAGAATGATGTACCAAGCTTCATTCTTTTTTTTATTTTCTTTAATTAAGGTTTAGTTGACATATGATATTATATTTAAGTTGGGGGAAAATAATTGTGGCTTTAGATTACGAATTTTAAATCATTTAACTATACTCAAACACATTTTTATTAACCAAAATAAGAACCATTGTAATCAACACATTTTTACCAACAAGAAATGTTTGTATACTCCTGTAGCATACAAATCCATGCTGTGGGATTCAGTGAACTCTTGGAAAACATTTTCTGATTCCTGCTGGTTGTGGAAGCATGTTCCCTGCAAAAAGTCATTGAGATGCTTGGAGTAGTAGTAGGTGGTTTGTGAGAGGTCAGGTTATTATGGCTGATGAGGTAAGACTTCATATCCCAGTATGTTCAACTGCTGAAGCATTGGTTGTGAGATGTGTGGTTGGGCATTGCTGTGGAGAAGGACTGGGCCCATTCTGTTGACCAATGCTGACTACAAGTGTTGCAGTTTTTGGTGCATTTCACTGATTTGATGAGCATACTTATATGTAATGGCATCACCAGTATTGTGAAAGCTGTAGTGGATTAGACAGGCAGCAGACCACCAGTGACCATGATCTTTTTTGTGGGCAAGTTTGACTTTGGGACATGCTTTGGAACTTCTTGGTCCAGCCACTAAGCTGGTCATTGCTGGTTGTCATATAAAATCCACTTTTCATTGCACACCACAATCTGATCAAGAAATGGTTTGTTGTTGTTGTGTAGAATATGAGTAGACACAGCAATATGATGATTTTTTTTTTCCAGTGAACTCATGAGGCAACCATTTACTGAGTTTTGTTCACTTTTTCAATTTGCTTTAAATGCTGAATGACCATAGAATGGTCAATGTTGAGTTTAATTTCTCATGTAGTTGTTAGAGGATCAGCTTTGATGACTGGTAACTTAATTTTTGATGGCCAGCCACTGCATTCCTCATCTTCAAGGCTCTCATCACTTTGTAAAACTTCATGAACCACCACTGCACTGTGGATCCATTAGCAATTACTGGCCAAATGAAATGTTGATATTGCCAGTTGTCTCCAATGATTTTTGACCCATTTTGAACTCAAATAAGAAAGTTCCTTGAATTTGCTTTTTGTCTAACATTATTTTTGTCAGTTCAGTTCAGTTCAGTCACTCAGTTGTGTCCTGACAATTTGTGACCCCATGGACTCTAGCACACCAGGCTTCACTGTCCATCACCAACTCCTGAGGCTTCATCACACTCATGTCCATTAAGTCAGTGATGCCATCCAACCATCTCATCCTATGTTGTCCACTTTTCCTGCCTTCAGTCTTCCCAGAATCAGGGTCTTTTCCAGTGAGTCTGTCCTTTGCATCAGGTGGCCAAAGTAGTAAAGCTTCAGCTTCAGCATCAGTCTTTCCAAAGAATATTCAGGACTGATTTCATTTAGGATTGACTATTTGATCTCCTTGTAGCCCAAGGGACTCTAAAGAGTCTTTTCCAACACCAAAGTTCAAAAGCATCAATTATTTGATGCTCAGCTTTGTTTATGGACCAACTCTCACATACATACATGACTACTTGACAAACTATACCTTTGACTAGACGGAACTTTGTTGGCAAAGTAATATCTCTTTAATATGTTGTCTAGGTTGCTCATAGATTTTCTTCCAAGGAGTAAGTGTCTTTTAATTTCATGGCTGCAGTCACCATCTACAGTGATATTGGAGCCCAAGAAAATAAAGTCTGTCACTGTTTCCATTGTTTCCCCATCTACTTGCCATGAAGTGATGGGGCCAGATGTCTAGATCTTTGTTCTTTGAATGTTGAGTTTTAAGCCAAGTTTTTCACTCTCCTCTTTCACTTTCATCAAGGGGTGCTTCAGTTCCTCTTTGCATTCTGCCATAGAGCCATATGCCCTGCATATCTGAAGTTATTGATATTTCTTCCAGCAATCTTGATTCCAGCATGTGCTTCATCCAACCTGGTAGTTCACATGATGTACTCTGCATATAAATTAAATGACCAAAATGGCAATATACACCTTCGAGGTATTCCTTTCCCAATTTGGAACCAGTCTGTTGTTCCATGACCAGTTTCTAACTGTTGCTTCTTGACCTGCATACTGATTTTTCAGGAGACAGGTAAGGTAGTTTGATATTCCCATCACTTCAAGAATTTTTTAGTTTGTTGTGATCCACACAGTCAAAGGTTTTGGCATAGTCAATAAAGCAGAAGTAGATGTATTTCTGTAACTCTCTTTCTTTTTATATGATCTAACAGATGTTTGCAATTTGATCTCTGGTTCCTCTGCCTTTTCTAAATTCAGCTAGAACATCTGAAACTTATTGGTTCATGTACTGTTAAAGACTTGCTTGAAGAACTTTGAGTATTACTTTCTAGTGTGAGATGAGTAAAATTGTGTAGTATTTGAACATTCTTTGGTATTGCCTTTCTTTGGGTTTGGAATGAAAACTGACCTTTTCCAGTCCTGTGAACACTGCTGAGTTTTCCAAAGTTGCTGGCATATTGAGTGCAGTACTTTAACAGCATCATTTTTAGGACTGAAATATCTCAGATGGAATACCATCACCTCCACTAACTTTGTTCATAGTGATGCTTCCTAAGGTCCTTTTGAGCATGGATTCCAGGATGTGTGGCTCTAGGTGAGTGATCACACAATCATGGTTATCTGGGTCATTAAGATCTTTTTTTTGTATAGTTCTTTGGTGTATTCTTGCCACCTTTAAAAAAAAAATAATAACTTCTGCTTCTGTTAGTTCCATGCCGTTTCTGTCCTTTATTGTGTCCATCTTTGCATGAAATGTTCCCTTTATATTCCTATTGTTTTCCTCTATTTCTTTGTATTGATCACCGAGGAAGGCTTTCTTATATCTCCATGCTATTCTTTGGAACTCTACATTCAGATGGGTATATCTTTCCTTTTCTCCTTTGCCTTTTGCTTCTTTTCTTTTCTCAGCTATTTTTAAGGCCTCCTCACACAACCATTTTGCCTTTTTGCATTTCTTTTTCTTGGGGCTAGTCTTGATCACTGCTTCTGGAACAATGTCACAAACCTCTTTCCATAGTCCTTCAGGCACCCTGTGTATCAGATCTAATCCCTTGAATCTATTTGTCACTCCTACTTCACTTATAATCGTAAGGCATTTGATTTAGGTCATACCTGAATGGTCTAGTGGTTTTCCCTACTTTCCTCAAGTCTGAATTGTGCAATTAGGAGTTAATGATCTGAGCCACAGTCAGATACTGGTCTTGTTTTTGCTGACTATATGGAGCTTATCCATCTTCGGCTGCAAACAATATAATCTACCTAATTTTCAGTATTGACCATCTGTTGATATCCATGTGTTGAGTCATTTCTTGTGTTGTTGGAAGAGGGCGTTTTCTATGACCAGTGCGTTATCTTCACAAAACTCTGTTAGTCTTTCCCCTACTTCATTTTGTACTCCAAGGCAAAATTTGCCCTTTGCTCCAGCTATTTCTTAACTTCCTACTTTTGCATTCCAGTCCCCTATAATGAAAATGACATATTTTGGGGGAGTTAGTTCTAGAAGGTCTTGTTGGTCTTCATAGAACTGTTCAACTTCAGCTTCTTTGGCATTAGTAGTTGTGTCATAGACTTGGATTACTGTGAAATTGAAAGATCTGCCTCAGAAATGAACAGATCATTCTGTCATTTTGAGATTTCACCCAATAACTGCATTTTGGATTCTTTTACCGACTATGATGGCTACTCCATTTCTTCTAAGGGGTTCTTGCCACAGTAGTAGTTGATATGATACTCATCTGAATTATATTCACCCATTCCTGTCCATTTTAATTCAATGATTCCTAAAATGTTGATGTTCATTCTTTCCATCTCCTTTTTGACCACTTCCAATTTACCTTGATTCATGGACTTTACATTCCAGGTTCCTACACAATATTCCTCTTCATAGCATCAGATTACTTCCATCACTATCCCCATCTACAACTGGGCTTTGTTTTTGCTTTGGCCCCATCTCTTCATTCTTTCTAGAGTTATTTTTCCATTCTTCTCCATTAACATATTGGGCCTATACCTACCTGGGAGTTCATCTTTCATTGTCATATCTTTTTGCCTTTTCACACTGTTCATGGGGTTCTCATGGCAAGAATACTGAAGTGGTTTACCATTCTCTTCTCCAGTGGACCATGTTTTGTCAGAACTCTCCACCATTACCTGTCCATCTTGGGTGGCCCTTCATGATAAGGCTCATAGTTCCTTTGAGTTAGACAAGGCTGTGGTCCATGTGATCAGTTTGATTAGTTTTCTCTGATTGTGCCTGATTGATTTTCATTCTGCCTTCTCTCTGATGAATAAGGATAAGAGGCTGATGGCAGTCTCCTGATAGGAGAGACTGACTGGGAAACTGAGTCTTGTTTTGATGGGAGCGGTCATGCTCAGTAAATCTTTAATCCAGTTTTCTGTTGAATGGTGGGGCTGAGTTCCCTCCCTATTGTTTGGCCTCAGGTCAAACTGTCAATCCAGGTGTCCACTGGAGACTCCAGGAGTCTCACAGGCAAGTTTGACTCAGACTTTGTGGGGACACTTCTTTCTTCTGGCTCCTGATACACACAAGGTACATAAAAGGTACTCGTGGCATGCACAAGGATCATTTCCTTAGGAGGAAATAAATACAGAATACACAACAAGTAATAATTCTTTAGCAAAAAACATAAAGTGACAAATGCACATTTAAAATGATGTGTAACATAAACACATTTATTTAAGAATGTATTCCAATATTAAACTGGAAATTTCAACAATGCAAAACCACAATTACTTTTGAACCAATCTGTTTCAAGTATACAACATAGTGATTCACAGTTTTAAAGTTTATACTCCATTTATGGTTATTATAAAATATTGCTCATATTCCCTGTGCTGTGCAGTATATTCTTAGAGCATTTTTAATACATAGTTGTTTGAACATCTTAATTCCCTACCCTGGTCTTGCCCCTCCTCCCCACTGGTGACTACTAGCTTGTTCTCTTTGTCTGTAGTCTGCTTCTTTTTTGTTGTGTTCACTAGTTTGCTATATTTTGTTAGATTTCACGTATACATGGTACAATGTGGTATTTGTCTTTCTTTATCTGACATTTTATTTATCATAATACCCTCCAAGTCTACCTGTGCATTCATGCTCAGTTGCTCAGTCATGTCCAAATTTTTGCAACACTCTGCAAAACTAGCCTGCCAGGCTTCTCTGTCCGTGAAATTTTCCAGGCAAGAATACTGGAGTGGGTTGCCATTTCCTTCTCTGCTAAGTCCATCCATATAGTTGCAAATGGCAAAAAAAAAAAAAAAAAAAAAAAAAAAAAAAAAAAAAAAAAAAAAAAAAAAAAAAAAAAA
>NW_011481697.1:11495-16854 GCF_000754665.1 Bison bison bison | reverse complement strand
AAAGAAAGAAAGAAAGAAAGAAAAGAAAAGAAAAGAAAATTATTTTTCATGACTGAATAGTACTCCATTGAATGACTCTGTGTGTGTGTGTGTGTGTGTGTGTTACATCGACTTTACACATTCATCTGTTGATGGACATTTACACTGCTTTTATATCCTGGCAACTGTATATAGTGCTGCTATGAGCATAGAAGTGCACGAATTTTTTTGAGTTAGGTTTTTTTTTTTCCCACTATATAACCAGGAGTAACATTGTTTTTTGAGAAAAAGAATGCCAGTCTTTATATAAATAAATATAAATATGAAAATAAATACAAATAAAATAGAACCATCAAACAAATTATATCATTTGTTGGATAACAAAGGTTTGCCAGGTTATATTTTAGACTCTGTTATTTGCCAGTTAGCAAATTTGCCTCTCCCATCAGTCCTTATTCGTTACTGCTTTTGACTTCTAGTTTGAAATAAATATAGATAAACTCACTGCACTTTTAGGCAGTTATTTATATATGTGGGAATTGTCAATTTGGAGGCATAAATTTAGAAAATGAATTTTGTTCCATAGAACACATTCTAAGTGCAGGTAAATTGCAAATAGAACTTTAAAAAATTCCTTTTCTTGCTAATATATACAAGACTATATGACTATTAGTTTGTAGCATAACATATATGGCAGACTTTCTAAAGAAAATTCATCCAAAATAATTCCTATTTCTGAGATTAAAGATTGATCTGGTCACACTGAATGATTGTAAGTTAATCACTTCAGTTCAGTCCCTCAGTTGTATCTAACTCTTTGCAACCCCATGAACTGCAGCACGCCAGGCCTCCCTGTCAATCATCAACTCCAGGAGTCTACCCAAACCCATGTCCATCGAGTGATGCCATTCAACCATCTCATCCTCTGCCATCCCCTTCTCTTCCTGCCGTCAATCTTTCCCAGCATCAGGGTCATTTCAAATGAGTCAGCACTTCGCATAATGTGGCCATAAGGTGGAGTTTCAGCTTCAACGTCAGTCCTTCCAATGAACACCCAGGACTGATCTCCTTTAGGATTGACTGGTGGATCTCCTTGCAGTCCAAGGGACCCTCAAGAGTCTTCTCCAACACCACAGTTCAAAGGCATAAATTCTTTGGTGCTCAGCTTTCTTTATAGTCCAAATCTCATATCCATACATGACCACTAGAAAAACCATAGCCTTGACTAGGCAGACCTTTGTTGGCCAAGTAATGTCTCTGTTTTTTAATATGCTGTCTAGGTTGGTCATAACTTTCCATCCAAGGAGTAAGTGTCTTAATTTTATGGCTGCAGTCAGCATCTGCAGTGATTTTGGAGCCCAGAAAAATAAAGTCTGACACTGTTTCCACTGTTTCCCAATCTATTTCCCATGAAGTGATGGGACCAGACGCCATGATCTTAGTTTTCTGAATTTTGAGCCTAAAACCAAGTTTTTCACTCTCCTCTTTCACTTCATCAAGAGGCTCTTTAGTTCTTCACTTTCTGCCATAAATGTGGTGTCATCTGCATATCTGAGGTTACTGATATTGCTCCAGGCAATCTTAATTCCAGCTTGTGCTTCTTCCAGCCCAGCATTTCTCATGATGTACTTTGCATATAAGTTAAATAAGAGGGTGACATTATACAGCCTTGATGTACTCCTTTTCCTATTTGGAACCAGTATGTTGTTCCATGTCCAGTTCTAACTGTTGCTTCCTGACCTGCATACAGATTTCTCAAGAGGCAGGTCAGGGGGTCTGGTATTCCCATGTCTTTCAGAATTTTCCACAATTTATTGTGATCCACACAGTCAAAGATTTTGACATAGTCAATAAAGCAGAAATAGATGTTTTTCTGGAACTCTCTTGCTTTTTCCATGATCCAGTGGATGTTGACAATTTGATCTCTGGTTCCTCTGCCTTTTATAAAACCAGTTTGAGCATCTGGAAGTTCATGGTTCACGTACTGCTGAAGCTTGGCTTGGAGAATTTTGAGCATTACTTTACTAGTGTGTGAGATGAGTGCAATTGTGTGGTAGTTTGAGCGTTCTTTGGGATTGCCTTTCTTTGGGATTGGAATGAAAACTGACCTTTTCCAGTCCTGTGGCCACTGCCTAGTTTTTCAAATTACCTGGCATATTGATAAATATTGTTAAAAGAAAGTAGTAGTTTTAAGACCTGACTTGGACAGTTAGTATTTCAATGAATTTAACATATACATTGCCATATGTAAAAAAGATAGCCAGTGGGAATTTGCTGTACTTCAAAAGAAATAAATATGATAACGGAAGTTTTCCAAATAAATAAGTATCATAGTCATATATCTGAAAATTTTCCTCTAATGTGATGCTACCTTTTACAATGTGGACAGATGATGAAATGCAAGTATTTATATTGTGTATATTTATCCTATAACTTTTTTTTGTCTATGAATTGGTGTATTTGGAGTCACATCTATTCACACACACTCTGTAAGGCTTTAAAGTAAGGATCTAATGCTCATTGTTGTGAAACATATTCACCTTTAATGTAAAACTAATGTCCATTACTCCAAAATATTAAGTGGGCTTAGAAAGTTAAAAGCCATAGGGAATGTTCTCCCTATTATTGCAATTCAATTTATTAATGTAAGTATTATTGAACTTAATCTACTTTTGTTACTTAAATAAATTGTTTGGCAACATAAATTCTTTAGCTATATTCAAGTATCCATTTTAACTTTTGCCATTTGGACTAAGAATTATCCCACAGTGAAATATAACAATCTCTTCTATTTTTGTGATATAGATAGACTATTGTTATATGTGCATGCTTGAAAAAGAATATTTGAGTAATCTCACAAAACATTCAGATTCCGAGTATTCATATTTTCTAAAGGAGAAAAGTAATTTCAGCTTACATTGATTCTTCATCCTGGAGCATTTCTATCTAAGTGTTAAACTTACTCCCTCTTATGTGCTGTGCATGTAATGAGAGCTACAATATTAAACACTTTGCTTGGAAACTTACCACCTCAGTGAGAAATCAGCTGGTGAGGATGACACCTGTGAATTACATTTGAAAGGTAGTATTTCCAAAGCAATACACATTGCATTAATTTTGGTCCTGTTCAATCAAAATGCATATTGGAAGTAGCAGCGTTATTTCTATGATATACAGTTAAGTCCATATCACAAAGAATTTTTTAACCACTTTCTATTTGTCATCAGAATGCTGCTGCTGCTGCCACTAAGTCGCTTCAGTCGTGTCTGACTCTGTGCAACCTCAGAGACAGCAGCCCATCAGGCTCCCCTGTCCCTGGGATTCTCCAGGCAAGAACAGTGGAGTGGGTTGCCATTTCCTTCTCCAATGCATGAAAGTGAAAAGTGAAAGTGAAGTCTCTCAGTCGTGTCCGACTCCTAGCAACCCCATGGACCCCATGCAGCCTACCAGGCTCCTCCGTCCATGGGATTTTCCAGGCCGCCAGAATAAGAATGCTATAATTAAGTCATTTAATGAGTTATCTAATGATTGCTAGGTTATCACTGAAATTATTTCTATTTATTTAGACAGAATTTCCAATTCTGATACCCTTTGTTCACATCTTATACTAAAACATAAAATATATTTTTTAATTTTAAAATTTTCATTTTCTTCTGCATCCACTAAGCAATTATTTGTAGTTTGCTTCTCTTTTTAATAAAAAAGTGTTTATCTAGAACTACATACAAATTACCAAAACATAGGAATTGCTTCAGTAAAACATGAACTTTTATCTTGCATTAGGCTCTATTATTAATTGTATGAATGTAAGTGTATAGCTTTCTAAGTAAGCTATTAAATTGGAAGGCCTCTATAGGGAGTAAACACAAATAAATCTTCTTGGGGTGATAGTTTCTTCATAATAAATTCTTAAATATTTTATAACCTGAATATTTTCTTTTCATATGTTAGGGTACTTTTTTTTACCATACCATGAACTTTACTATTTATCTTTAATATATGACCTAATAAAAATAAGAACTCTATGCTATGATTAATATTGCCTATCCTACTATTATCAGTGATGTATTGAGTAGTATTTTATTCAGGTAATGTTTTGTAAATGAAACTACAATAATGAACTAACTATAACTATAAAATGTATTTTTAAAAGCCTAAAGGAATTTGAAATTATGTCACCTGTTGAACATGGAAATAATTTAGATAATGTAAAACTAAATATTTCTGGCAGAAATTCAGTGTTGCCAGCAGCTTATTTAGCGTGAACTCTTTATAATAATGTGAGGACTTTGTTTTACATTTAGAGTATTCAGTGTTTAGCTTCTTGATGGTTGTGGGAGGGACAGTTTCACAGTAACCTGCTTCTTGAGTATGTTTAATGGTGATTCACAAGGAGAATCATCATACAATGCAATGGAAGCTCACTGACGACCTGCATCTTTTGGCAAAATTGTTATTTGCTTTTTCCCTGAAATGGGCTCTAGAATAGCTTCCATCTTCTCAGTGCAAGATAGCAGACATATTGATCAAAGGAATGCAGTAGTAGAGGAACTACCACAGATCACTTATTAGAGACGCAGTGCAGAAACCAGACGTAACTGCTTTTATTAACAAGTCAAGCAGATGTGTGCTCATCCTACAAGAGCATACTATAGGATAGCAAACGCCTTGTTAAAAAATAATTAGTAAGAAATATATGTTTAAAGAACATAGTTTGATAGAGCTGATGAGTAAAGCCTAACAACTATTGCAATTTAGAAATGAGGGCTCTGAGTAAAGATACAATCATTCCTTGGTGGTTTTGATTAAAAGGAAGAACTTAATTAGAATAGCTGAGATACCTGCAACCAAATTATATATATATTTCCAAACTGGGCAAAAAAAAAAAAAAGTTATCTTTTTTTGACCACAGAAATATTGTTGGCCATAGAAATTTACTGAATTGCTTTTATGGCTTCTTGGTGTATCTCATTTTATATATCAATAACTATTTGCTGATAGCAATTTCATGGTATGCTTTTTGATGAAAGTCTTTGTTTTCATAGCACAAGTAATAAATATTCATTGCAAAAATTTTTTAAAGAAAATTAAGACCCAGACATACTTCTCTTAATATGTAAGTAAGTATAACCCTTTTGGCATTTTTCTATGTTTGAACCAAAATGGAAGTACACATTTCATAATATTTCATAGTTTGCTTTGTGTTTGTTTCAGTTCAGTTCAGTCGCTCAGTTGTGTCTGACTCTTTGTGATCTCATGAACTGCAGCACACCAGGCCTCGCTGTCCATCACCAACTCCTGAAGTTCACCCGGACTCACGTCCATCGAATCAGTGATGCCATCCAGCCATCTCATCCTCTGTCGTCCCCTTTTCCTCCTG
>NW_011481697.1:8059-10689 GCF_000754665.1 Bison bison bison | reverse complement strand
ATGATGTACTCTGCATAGAAGTTAAATAAGCAGGGTGACAATATACAGCCTTGACATACTCCTTTTCCTATTTGGAACCAGTCTGTTGTTCCATGTCCACTTCTAACTGTTGCTTCCTGACCTGCATACAGATTTCTCAAGAGGCAGGTCAAGTGGTCTGGTATTCCCATGTCTTTCAGAATTTTCCACAGTTTATTGTGATCCACACCGTCAAAGGCTTTGGCATAGTCTAGGTGAATATATACTATTATTTTCCCTGTTGTGTATATGAAGGAACTGAGTCACAGAAAGGTGAAGTGGTTTGTCCAACAAAAGCAGCAAAGCCAAGATTTTAATCCAGATTTGACTGAAAAACTGAGTTTCTTAACCATTTTGTTATGATTTTTCTTTTGCCAGACGCTATGGAAGTTCAGAAGAATCTTGGGTAAAAGTATGCTTAGGGGAGATCTCTTGGAGCTCAGAGTGGAAATGAGATGGAATAGTTGTCATACAGGGTGCCATGAGCTCAAACCTTGGCAGGGTGCCAGAAGCCATGGGCTCAGTATAACTAGGAAAGGTTGCTTGTGTAGGCTGAGGGGTGTGTGTAGACAGAGATGGGAAACAAGGCAGGACAGGCATTTCTAGTGAGGAGGGGCCAGTCTGTGCAAAGCCTCTAGTGCAAAGCTGAGTATCTCTCTCCTTGCTTTAAAGCAAGTCTTCTAAGGGAATTCCCTAGTGCTCCAGTGGTTAGAACTCTGGAGACTCTGTGCTCTTATAGTGTAAGTTTCCTAGTGAGGGAACTAAAATCCCATGTATCACGTGGCCAAAAAATAAAAATTAAAAAAAGAAAAAGCAAGTCTTCTCATTATCCTTTGGATAAAATCTTAACTCAGCATATCCTGCAGGACTCTTGTGGCATTGATACTACTACTATTCCAATTTTATAGATGAGGAACCTGAGGCACAAGGGAGATGAGGCCAGACTGCTTAGACTTGAACCCTAGATCAGTCACTTAAAGGACTGTGAATTAAAGGTAGACTTAAATTAAATTTAAGGTCAATCACTTAAAGGCAGATGAATTCACCTCCCATGATTACATAGCTAAGTTGCTCACCTGAGACTTGATACCAAGGTTCATGCTGTACAGCCTCCCATTGAAGAAACTTACCACACTGGCAGTAGTAACTGTTTATTTGTCAGTCTCTCTGTCTAGACTCTCTGGTCTATGAGGTCACTGCTGGTGCTCCAGTCCAATGTCACTGTTGAACCCCGATTAAATGAATTAATGATGCTGGGCAGCTCAGACATGTTATTCAGGTGATGGAAGTGGTGGTAATTGCATCCTGGCCTCCCCTGCAGCATGCTTTTAGAAATGCTTCAGAGTCTTCTACATAGTCCATGCCCCTCTGCTCTACTCCATAGAACCTGTACCCCTACCATGATCTCAGCAAAAATGATAGTGAACAGTAAGTGAAAACTTAATTGAAACACAGGATTAGTCTTTTGGCAGATAAATATATATTGGTCCAGGAATTGGATAAACTCTTAGCTGAGAGAAACCACAGTAGAAGTAGTGGGCAGAATGCCACAGATAAGCTTGGCCCTAAGCAAGGCCTTTCTTTGGCTAGGCAGCCTCCCCTGACTTCCCTCTAATCCCCCCACCAGAAGCTGGCCCCAGTATTCAGGTGCCTGCCTGCCAGCTCTCTGTTTCAAGGAAGTAGAGAAGCAGAGATGTTAGTGGCTTCAGCATGAGTGCAAACATCACCAGATGCCAGAGAAGTGAAGTGAAGTTGCTCAGTCATGTCTAACACTTTGCCAGAGAAGATGGCATCAAATCCAGGCCTGGCTGGCCATGGCCTTGGGGAGACTCCCTAAATGGAGAAGCCGGATGCCCTGGGGGTCACTGTGAGAGGCAACACAAAGTGGAGACTGACAGCTCAGCTCCTAGAAAATACATCTGATGGTTTTGTTCCATTCATTCTCAAGGACTCCATGACTTGAAATAGTTTTCTTTCTGAACCTATTGAAGTCAGAAATTATATAGATTTTTTTTTTTTTTTCTTGCTAGTCCCTGATGCTGGGAAAGATTGAAGGCAGAAGGAGAAGAGGGTGTCAGAGGATGAGATGGCAGGGCATCACTGATGCAATGAACATGAACTTAGACAAACTACAGGAGATGGTGAGGGATAGGAAGGCCTGGGGTTGGAAAAACTCTGACACAACTGGGTGACTGAACAACAACAACAATTCCTATTCAGAGCATCAGACCAGCATGAACTCGACAGGGTGACCTTTCAGAATTGTTGTCGTTCTACCTACAGCAGAGTTTGTATGGCTTTGATGTTAAAATAATTGATTTGATGGACTTCCCTGCTAGTACAGTGGTTAAAAATCCACCTGCCAATGCAGGGGACATGGATTCAATCCCTGGTTCAGAAAGATTCCATAGAGCAACTAAGCCCATGCGCCACAACTACTGAGCCCACATCCTCCAGAGCCCATGGTCTGCAATGGGCACCACAATGAGAAGTCACCACAATAAGAAGCTCACTAGCCACAACTAGAAAGTAGGCTCCACTCGCCACAACTAGAGAAAGACTGTGCAGCAATGAAGACCCGTCACAGCCAAAAATAAAATTAATTAAAATTA
>NW_011481697.1:7875-7959 GCF_000754665.1 Bison bison bison | reverse complement strand
CTGGTGTGCTGGGACAACCCAGAGGGATGGTACGGGGAGGGAGGAGGGAAGGGGATTCAGGATGGGGAACACATATATACCTGT
>NW_011481697.1:3920-5748 GCF_000754665.1 Bison bison bison | reverse complement strand
TGAATAAGTGCCTGCTACATTCCCACTTTAGAGAAGAGGAACAGCTGTGGGCAGATCAAATTCAAATTCAGGATTTCCTGATCCTTAAACTTCCTTGGTGGCTCAGTGTTAAAGAATCCGCCTGCAAGTGCAGAAGACACGGGATCCATCCCTGGTTCAGAAAGATCCCATGGAGAAGGGAATCACAACTCACACCAGTATTCTTACCTGGGAAATCCCATGGACAGAGGAGGCTGGCAGGCTACAGTCCATGGGGTCACAAAGAATCTGACATGACTGAGCAACTGAGCACACACACATATCAGAAAGGGTTTCCCTGGTGGCTCAGACGGTACAGAATCCACTTGCAATTGAGGAGACCTGAGTTTGATCCCTGGGTTGGGAAGATCCCCTGGAGGAGGGCATAGCAACCCACTCCAGTATTCTTGCCTGGGAAATCCCTATGGACAGAGGAGCCTGGCGGGCTACAGTACATGTGGTCGCAAAGAGACATGACTGAGTGACTAAGCACACCATAGCACAACTATTAACATGTATAATAAAATGTACATATCTCTCAATTCAATATACATATTTAGCAATTTCAAACATTGCTTCTCAACACCATCAGACTGACTTTTAATGACAACTATTTGATAATGTTGGCATATTTATGTTACATGCTAAGTTTGTATAATAAAGAGAATGCCAAATAAAGTACATTTAAAAAGATGAGAGTGTATTTGCCACTTAGGTGACAACTCTGAGGTAGACAGATGATCTGGTTCTGGTAGGCAGCCCTACTATATTCTATCTTGCTTTTCAACCTCTGTATGGTTTTTTGTCTTCATATGTATGAGGACATGACTGGTACTAATTTGCCATCATTAGAACCAAATTCCCGAAACACACACACACAAACACCTCAAACCTTAAAGATCAAAGCTTGATGTTTCTCTTGTATATCCCACTCATTTCCCACTGGCAAAAACTTACAAAGAGACACAAAAATGCAATGAATTCTGTGTAATGTAATTTCTGCCTAAGTAGACAGTACTCTACCCTGGTTAACAATTTTCTATTGCTAAAGGAAGGTAAGAAAGGATATTATAGTTAAACAAATGGTCTCTGTCAAACCTACTTTACAGAGGTAAAAGAACTAGGTACAGAATTTAAAAGCTAAACTCTTTTGGTAAAATAATAGAAGATTTTAAAGTTAACATATAATAAAAGAATATGAAAATCTGATTTCCATGAAGTCATCAGAGGCATGTACTTTCATAAAACCCAAGTTTAAAAGAAACAACTTGGATGAAATAGCTTCAGATAGAAAATTATACAGATGTGTTATATTTTTTGCTCAGTCAATCAGACATGTCCAACTCTGCAACATCATGGATGCAGTACACCAGGCTTCCATTTCCTTTACTGTCTTCCAGAGCTTGCTCAAATTCATGTTCATTGAGTCGGTGATGCCATCCAATGATTTCATCCTGTTGCCCGCTTCTCCTCCTGCCCTCAATTTTCCCAGTGTCAGGGTGTTTTGCAATGAGTCAGCTCTTTGCATCAGGTGGCCAATTTATTGGAGTTTCAGCTTCAGCATCAGTCCTTCCAATGAGTATTCAGGGTTGATTTCCTTTAGGATTGACTGGTTTGATCTCCTTCTTGTTCAAGGGACTCTCAAGAGTCTTCTCCAACACCACAGTTCAAAAGCATCAATTCTTCAGCACTTAGCCTTCTTTACAGTCCAACTCTCATCTGTACTTGACTACTGGAAAAACCACAGCTTTGACTAGACAGACCTTTGTCAGCAAAGTAATGTCTCTGCTTTTTAATACATTGTCTAGGT
>NW_011481697.1:0-898 GCF_000754665.1 Bison bison bison | reverse complement strand
CTCTTTATGTTAAATTTCTACATGAGGTTAATAGGGGTATCAGCTTTATAGTTTGTGCAACTATTTCTTAATATTTGAATTGATATTCCTAAAGTACTTAAGAGAGTAGAAATAATGTAATAAGTTATGCATAATATTGGCCATAATTGTTTCAAGAATTCTAAGTAGTCTGATCTTTTTCCATGATCTGTTTTGCTGCTACAATGCTTGACAGAACTTTTGTTTAACCTTAAAACTAACTTTGACTTAACCTTAAGATTCAAAACATTGCTTGAAACTTGGTGACCTCTTTGGACTTGGAGACTGAAAGCTATTTTTCATTAAGAAAAAAGTAGCTTCAATTAAGAAATTAAAAATGCATTTTACTGTTATTTTAAGTTCTGTTCTTTACCATACAAATTTTTCTTAGGTTTTATGTTTTTTCACTTAAAATTTCCTCAAACTTCCCAACGGATTGGTTAATTTTATGACCTATGACAGCTTTTTCTTTCTGAGGTTTCTTTTTAACAACATAATTCTGTTGTCCTCCATTTCTTTCCACATTTCTGCTGTCATTTCATCATTTATTTATTTACCTTTTTATGTGTTTCTTTTTTTTTTTTTTTCATAAAAGCCATAGCTAACGTTTTTGGGAAAGTTGTCAAAAATTCTTCAAATGTTTTGCCATTATTACTATTACCATCATTAATGTTATTATTATTTACTTTGAGAAACCTTGTTTCCACTGTACCACATATTGAAGAACATAGATTTTAGTATTAGTCTTTCCTTGGACCCATCATCCAAGTATCATGATATAAGCTTTATTTCTTGCACCACTTTCTAGTAGTGGAGTCTAGGAGTTGTAATCTGGGGGGAAAAAAAATGGGAAAGCTATGCCCTGGTTGATGATAGAGGG
>NW_011481696.1:6530-7208 GCF_000754665.1 Bison bison bison | reverse complement strand
AAAAAACCACCTTTATTTCCAGGCAATGGAAAGCAGGTGTTAATTGTTAGCATCCATATACTCAAGAATATTTTAAAACTTTGTCCATCTAGATTTTCTGAAATCCTTCCTCTTATGTATTTTTTTATTTAGAAGATAAATTTATATTTGATTTCTAGGCAATAATCATTTTGTGTCATCTGGGCAAATGGCATGATCACTTTTCTCTTTCTCTTGAATTACACAGAGGAGAAGTTAAGGAATAACAAGTGGCTTCCAAGACATTTAGATAAACCATACTTTCCTGGCTTTGTACTCTCAGGGGGAAGATTTAAAGCTTCTGGCAGGAAAAGAGATTTCTGATGTAAATGGCTTAGTACATGACTAGGAAAGATCTGTTCGGGCACATTCCCGACGAGATAAGTTAAAACACCTTTTCCTTGCTCGTATGTTTTTTGTATTACATACTGATGTATGCTAGGTAGCTTGGCAAAGATACAGGTAATAATGGATGCAGACATTTCTTTAATGAAATTGTGGAAACTACCAAATTTGATGTAGATAATGAATAAGCAGATACAGTGCCCATTATGAAAACTGATCATTTCTGAAATTAAAGACAGCATTATATGAAACTAACACAATATTGTAAATCAACTATACTCCAATAAAAATTTTTCAAGTTTAGGATGGTGCATA
>NW_011481696.1:5757-6430 GCF_000754665.1 Bison bison bison | reverse complement strand
AAAAGAAAAGAAAGCATTATATGGCTATAAATCATTAGGAGGAATTCAGAAAACACTCAATGCTAAACATTCACTTAGTCTACTTCAGCTATGATTTAAGGTTAGAACAGATAATATTTGATCCAGAATGTTTTATTCCCTAGAATAAGAAAGTTTAAGTCCAAATTTCATAGAGAGGCCCATGGCCTTTATTACATTCAAATTAGTGTTTACTGTAGAGCATCTTAATGGGATATAATTCATTATGATTTATCTTTTTCTTCCCCCCCAAAAAAGCATACTTTTCCTGCAGGTATATAAGAACAGTATCCTGTTATTCATATGCTAAATTCTGCAATTTGATCTATTTAGACACAAAAGATCCAATAGGATTTCAATGACCTGTTGCTAAATTTTCCTTTGCCATCTCTTCACCATGCCTTTTAAAGGTCTTTGATGTATATTGGGAAAAATCCCAAATGTATGCCAAATTCTAAGTATGGAGACGATTTAAGATAAAAAATGTAAGAACTACTTCCTTAATTAAGGAAAAAAGACCCTAAGGATTTGCAAAGTATATGGACTAACTTCATAGGTGTACTCTTGATGTCTGTCATACCACACACACACACACACACACACAGTAACTTTCTCTATCACAAAAGCTCTCTAGGTTAGCCTGACAGAGCACCTG
>NW_011481696.1:2072-2667 GCF_000754665.1 Bison bison bison | reverse complement strand
ATGGATTTCAATTAGACACTATAAAGCTAAACTACTATTTATTGTGAAAAAGATAGACCCCTTTCTTCATAATATGGACCAAAAATAGAACATGGTACAGTTACTCTAGGGAACAAGGACTTTGGAATTGGCTGTTTCTTTTGAAGCACCTACTCATGCCTGGTGTGTAACTGTGGAGAAGTTCACACTAAAATTCCGGGCTTTGGTTTCCTACTGTGAAATGGTGACACTACTAGCTATTCTACAGAGTTGTTAAGAGGATTAAAGGGGATAATTTAGGTAAAGTGCAGTGTGAGGCACAGAGGAAACACACAAATCATGAGGACCACAAGTATTATTCATCATGTTCATTACTGAGCAGTAGTATGAAATATACAGATAGTAAGGCCAAACCAATCTATTCTGGGAAAGAAACAACATAAGTGGTCAATTTTTGAGTCTGAGGTATCTGGTGACATCATTTCAATACTGCTTTATCAAGTTTCTAACTGATATTTTTTCTCACTAGAGATTATGAAAAATTATTTTCTCAAAAGCTTTAATAGGAAGCCATACTTACCTTTGCTGTGTCTGAAACAGAATTCCAGTAGCCACC
>NW_011481696.1:1068-1972 GCF_000754665.1 Bison bison bison | reverse complement strand
GTGAGAATTTTCCACTGCCTATTCGAGCCAGTATTTCCTCTGGTGTATCATCAGGGCCATTTGCAAATGGAGTGTAACTAATTTATAACAGAATAAAATGCTAATGAATAAAGTTTCTTTTTTCATTGGCAATTTTCATATTTATTTGCAATATCCAAAAGTACTCTAAGTAGTTCATTTAATGTTACACCTCATTAAAATCTACTTAAGTAAAAATTAACAACAATATGAAGCTTCATAAAGTACCAGGTCAAGGTATAGGTTATGAAATATTAATTTATATTTAATATACAATAATATAATTAAGACATGACATACTATAGAATAAAATATTTAAAACAGTATATGTTTATGACACAGAGTACAAAAAAGATATGAAAAAAAATCAACTCATAACCTTAAGAACTTAATAATAGTACATTACAGAAAACAATAATACAGGTATAATAGTGATACACACACATACACATAGAATTGTATTATTAAACAACAAGAGAAACTATGGAAAGAAAGTATTATAAGAGATTAAAAGATAAATCTAGATAATGTAACCAAAATATTGATGAATAAATGCTTACAACATACGGTACACACTCACCCAGTAAGCATTGTGTAGAGGAGGACACCAAGACTCCATATGTCACAAGCAGCATCATAGCCTTGTCGTTTTAAAACCTAGAAAAAGTAAAAATTAGTATAAACACACTATTGTTTATTATACAGATTTGGATAGGCTGTGAACTAAATTATGTCTCCTAAATCAATGCATACAAGAAAAACAGAGCATGATTAACAAACAAGGCAATATAGTAATACTATTTCTAGAAACTTCTACTAATACTTAATATATATAAATTTAAAATTTTATATTCAGATTAATTTATCAAATGCTGCTGTGGCACAC
>NW_011481696.1:0-968 GCF_000754665.1 Bison bison bison | reverse complement strand
TTAGTATTTTTCAGCAGCTCCCCAGCAATTAGAGAAAATCCCAAATCCTGAGCATGACTGACAAAACCTTTCATAATTGCGGTTCATCAGTGACCCTCTTACATGTACCTTGTACTAGTCACATCAAACTCCGTGCACCACCCTGGAGGTACTGTGCCATTCCCATGCCATCATGACCATGCGTGGGCTGCTCCCTCAGCCTGGGATGGACTACATCCTTCTGCTTCCCAAAGCTGCCTGGCAAATCCCTTCAATGCTTCTGGAAAGCCTTCCATGAAATCTTTCTGATCAAACATCATCTGTGAACTTCTTTAGCACAGTAAGCAGAGCATTGTAAAAGCACATGTGACACTGAACTGTATATTTCTGGCCATCTTACAACTAGACTGAGAGCTCTCTGAGATCAGGAATTCCATCTGAGTCCCATCTTTTATCCCTGCCACCTTCACTTATTAAGCACATTGCAGGTGCTCAATACATGAATTTTAAAAAAGTAAAAAGTACCAAGAAAAATGAATTACCTGGTTTAAGAAATTTTATTGTTAAACAAAGGGAAAAGCTAACATATCATTTAAAATACAGTTACAATGCTAAATATTATCAACACAGATATTAAACTAGTCAACTGAGGCTTCATATCGATGCCAAAATTATCTATAGAAATTTCTGACATATCCTATTTACTAATGCAATTATTTCAAGTCAAGCATCCACCTCTAAGAAAAAGGAGTGAGCACTTTTTACCAATATGTATCTTCCTCATCTCCTCTATGTTTTTCTTATTTTGAAATGGAAAACTTTGCTCTTCCTTTCAAACAGAATTTTCTTCAAATGAACTGAAAGTGAAACTAGAGCAGAGTTAGAAGGCAAATCAATGCTATTCAGGGGATGGCAGGTTTGCTAGCAAGAAAGGCTTTTCAAATGGATTTCAATTAGACACTATAAAGCTAAACTACTATTTATTGTGA
>NW_011481695.1:10334-11061 GCF_000754665.1 Bison bison bison | reverse complement strand
GGAGCTTCAGCTTCAGCATCATTTCTTCCAGTGAATATTCACGACTGATTTCCTTTAGGATTGACTGGTTTGATATTTTTGCAGTCCAAGGGACTCTCAAGAGTCTTCTCCATTCTCCAGGATAGATCACATCCTGGGTCATAAAACTAGCCTTGGTAAATTAAAAAAAATTGAAATGATTCCCAGCATCTTTTCTGACCACAAAGCAGTAAGATTAGATCTCAATTACAGGAGAAAAACTATTAAAAATTACAACATATGGAGGCTGAACAATATGCTGCTGAATAACCAACAAATCACAGAAAAAAATCAAAAAAGGAATCAAAATATGCATAGAAATGAATGAAAATGAAAACAAAACAATCCAAAACCTGTGGGACACTGTAAAAGCAGTGCTAAGGGGAAGGTTCATAGCAATACAGGAATACATCAAGAAACAAGAAAAAAGTCAAATAAATAACCTAACTCTACACCTAAAGCAACTAGAAAAGGAAGAAATGAAGAACCCCAGGGTTAGTAGAAGGAAATAAATTTTAAAAATTAGGGCAGAAATAAATGCAAAAGAAACAAAAGAGACCACAGCAAAAATCAACAAAGCCAAAAGCTGGTTCTTTGAAAGGATAAATAAAATTAACAAACCATTAGCCAGACTCATCAAGAAACAAAGGGAGAAAAATCAAATCAATAAAATTAGAAATGAAATTGGAGAGATCACAACAGACAACAC
>NW_011481695.1:6348-7137 GCF_000754665.1 Bison bison bison | reverse complement strand
GCAACTCCTACAGCTCAATTCCAGAAAAATAAACGACCCAATCAAAAACTGGGCCAAAGAACTAAACAGACATTTCTCCAAAGAAGACATACAGATGGCTAACAAACACGTGAAAAGATGCTCAACATCACTCATTATCACAGAAATGCAAATCAAAACCACAATGAGGTACCATTTCACACCAGTCAGGATGGCTGCTATCCGAGTGTCTACAAGCAATAAATGGTGGAGAGGGTGTGGAGAAAAGGGAACCCTCTTACACTGTTGGTGGGAATGCAAACTAGTACAGCCACTATGGAGAACAATGTGGAGATTCTTTAAAAAACTGGAAATAGAGCTGCCTTATGACCCAGCAATCCCACTACTGGGCATACACACCGAGGAAACCAGAATTGAAAGAGACACGTGTACCCCAGTGTTCATCACAGCACTGTTTATAATAGCCAGGACATGGAAGCAACCTAGATGACCATTAGCAGATGAATGGATAAGAAAGCCGTGGTACATATATGCAATGGAGTATTACTCAGCCATTAAAAAGAATACATTTGCATCAGTTCTAATGAGGTGGATGAAACTGGAGCCTATTATACAGAGTGAAGTAAGCCAGAAAGAAAAACACTAAATAGTATAACACATATATATGGAATTTAGAAAGATGGTAATGATAACCCTGTATGCGAGACAGCAAACAAGACACAGATGTATAGCAACAGTCTGTTGGACTCTGTGGGAGAGGGAGAAGGTGGGATGATTTGGGAGAATGGCATTGAAACATGTATAATATCA
>NW_011481695.1:5651-6248 GCF_000754665.1 Bison bison bison | reverse complement strand
TAACCCCATGGACTGTAGCCTGCCAGGCTCCTTTGTCCATGGGATTCTCCAGGGATTGAACCCAGGTTTCCTGCATTGCAGGCAGATTCTCTACCATGAGCCATCAGAAGAGCCCTGAAGAATTGATGCGTTTGAACTGTGGTGCTGGAGAAGACTCTTAAAAGTCCCTTGAACAGCAAGGAGAACAAATCAGTCAATCCTAAAGGAAATCAACACCGAATATTCATTGGAAGGACTGATGCTGAAGCTCAAATACTTTGCCACCTGATGCGAAGAGCCAACTCATTGGAAAAGACCCTGATACTGGGAACGATTGAGGGCAGGAGGATAAGGGGGCGAAAGAGGATGAAATGGTTGGATGGCATCACTGACTCAATGAAATGAATTTGAGCAAACCCTAGGAGACAGTGAAGGACAGGGAAGCCTGGAGTGCCACAGTCTATGGGGTCACAAAGAGTTGGATGTGACTTAGTGACTGAACAACAACTCCCTCTTGAGCCTCTCTCCCCACTCCCAGCCCATCCTTCTAGGTCATCACAGAGCACTAGACTGGGCTCCCTGTTTTATATAGCAGCTTCCCACTAGTTACCTATTTTA
>NW_011481695.1:0-1813 GCF_000754665.1 Bison bison bison | reverse complement strand
AAATAATAATTTTGTAAAACATAGCATATATAAGGTGAAGTGCATCAATTATTTTGTACAGCTGAATGCTTTTAAAGAAAAAACATGTAATTATATCAGCAGAACATTTCCAGCATTGTAGAAGGCTTCCTCACATTTCTTCCCAGTCAAAAGCCCACCCCCACTCAGAGGTAACCACTATATTCACTTTTATTCTACAGATTCATTTGCCTGTTCTTAAATTTCATGTAAATAGAATTATATGGTATGTACTTTAAGGCATCTGGCTTCTTTCAACTTTCTTGTTCATGTATTTTTGTGGACAGTAGTAATCTTTTATTTTATATATTTAGGAGTAGAATGACAAGGTTGTTCAAGAGAGGTATGTTTAGTTTTAGTAGATACTGCCCAACAGTTCCAAGGAAGTTGTACAAGTTAACATTTTCACCAACAATGTATGAGAGTTCTAGTTGCTCCATGTTCTTCTCAATGCTTGATATTGTCAGTTTTTGTTGTTGTTGTTGTTGTTCAATTTTAGCTATTCTGGTGGGGATGTCTTGGCTGTCAGTTTAATTTGCATTTTCTGAATAACCAATAATGATGAAAATCTATTAATATGCTTGAAGTTCATTTAAAAGTTCTCATCTGTGAAGTGCCACTCAATTCTTTGTTCCATTTTTAACATTTTAAAAAATTGTGTTGTCTTTTTTTTTCTATTGATTTGAAGAAGTTTAAAATAAATGTATATACTTGATACAAGTCCCTTGTTAAATATATGTTTTGTGAATATTCTCTCCCAGTCTGTGGTTGGCCTTTTCACCCTCTTAAATTGTCTTTTGATAAATGGGTCACAAAGGGTGGGACACGGCTGAAGCGACTTAGCATGGACACACCACTGTGAATATTCTTGTGCAAATATTTTTGTGGACATGTTTTCATATCTCTTGGGTAAAACACCTCAGAGTGGAATTGCTGGGATTGGATAGGTGCTGGCCTAGTCTTATAAGAAACTGCAAGATGTTTTCAAAAAGGTTGTATCCTTTCACATTCCCACAAGCAGTGGGTGAGAATTCTGGTTGCTCTATATCTCTGTCAACATTTGGTGTTATCAGTCTTTGATTTTAGCTTGTCTAGTGAGTGTGTTGTGATATTTCATTGTGATGTTAATTTGCATTTTCCTGATGACTAAGATATGGAATATATTTTCTTGTGCTTATTAGCTGTTTATTTTTCTTCCTTTGTGAAATGTTGGTTAAACTCTTTTGCCCATTTTTTTTTTTTTTTTTTTTAATTGGAGGCTAATTACTTTACAGTATTGTATTGGTTTTACCATATATTGACATGCATCTACCATGGGTATACTTGTGTTCCCCATCCTGAACCTCCCTCCTTCCTCCTTCCCCATCCCATTCCTCTGGGTCATCCCAGTGCACCAGCCCCAAGCATCCTGTATCATGCATCGAACCTGGACTGGCGATCTGTTTCACATATGATAATATACATGTTTCAATGCGATTCTCCCAAACCATCCCACTCTCGCCCCCTCCCACAGAGTCCAAAAGACTGTTCTATACATCTGGGTCTCTTTTACTGTCTCGTATACAGGGTTATCGTTACCATCTTTCTAAATTCCATATATATGCGTTAGTATACTGTATTGGTGTTTTTCCTTCTGGCTTACTTCACTCTGTATAATAGGCTCCAGTTTCATCCACCTCATTAGAACTGATTCAAATGTATTCTTTTTAATGGCTGAGTAATACTCCATTGTGTATATACACCACTGCTTTCTTATCCATTTGTCTCCTGATGGACATCTAGGTTGCTATTGAAA
>NW_011481694.1:9156-9845 GCF_000754665.1 Bison bison bison | reverse complement strand
CCAAGGAGTCAGTTCTTCGTGTCACATGACAAAAGTATTGGAGCTTCAGCTTCAACATCAGTCCTTCCAGTGAATACTCAGGACTGATTTCCTTTAGAATTGACTGGTTTAATCTTGCAGTTCAAGGTACTCTCAAGAGTCTTCTCCAACACCATAGTAAAAAAGCATCAATTCTTCGGTGCTCAGCCTTCTTCATGGTCCAACTCTCACATCTATACATGACTACTGGAAAAACCATAGCTTTGACTAGACAGACCTTTTTTAATATGCTCTGCTTTTAATATGCTCTGAATATTCTCTGTCTCTGCTTTTTAATATGCTGTCTAGATTTGTCATAGCTTTTCTTCCAAGGAGCAAGCTTCTTTTAATTTCATGGCTGCAGTCACCATCTGCAGTGATTTTGGAGCCCCTCAAAATAGTCTCTCACTGTTTCCATTGTTTCCCCATCTACTTTCCATGAAGTGGTGGGACTGGATGCCATGATTTTACTTTTTTGAATGTTGAGTTCTAAGCCAGATTTTTCACTCTCCTCTTTCACTTTCATCAAAAATCTCCTTAATTTCTCTTCATTTTCTGCCATAAGGCTGTTGTCATCTGTATATCTGAGGTTATTGATATTTCTCCTGGCAATCTTGATTCCAGTTTGTGCTTCATCCAGCCTGGCATTTCTCATGATGTACTCTGCATAT
>NW_011481694.1:4615-5764 GCF_000754665.1 Bison bison bison | reverse complement strand
CATTATCAGAGAAATGCAAATCAAAACCACAGTGAGGTACCATTTCATGCCAGTCAGAATGGCTGTGATCCAAAAAGTCTACAAGCAATAAATGCTGGAGAGGGTGTGGAGAAAGGGAACCCTCTTACACTGTTGGTGGGAATGCAAACTAGTACAGCCACTATGGAGAACAGTGTGGAGATTCCTTAAAAAACTGGAAATAGAACTGCCTTATGATCCAGCAATCCCACTGTTGGGCATACACACCGAGGAAAGCAGAAGTGAAACAGACACATGTACCCCAATGTTCATCACAACACTGTTTACATTAGCCAGGACATGGAAGTAACCTAGATGTCCATGTGCAGACAAATGGACAAGAAAGCCATGGTAGTTTTTCTTCTGTAATTGAGATCTAATCTTACTGCATTGTGGTCAGAGAAGATGCCTGGAATGATTTCTATTTTTTTGAGTTTACCAAGGCTAGATTTATGGCCCAGGTCCAACATATGGAGGCTGAACAACACGCTGCTGAATAACCAACAAATCACAGAAGAAATCAAAACAGAAATCAAAATTTGCATAGAAACTAATGAAAATGAAAACACAACAATCCAAAACCTGTGGGACACTGTAAAAGCAGTCCTAAGGGGAAAGTTCATAGCAATACAGGCACACCTCAAGAAACAAGAAAAAAGTCAAATAAATAACCTAACTCTGCATCTAAAGCAACTAGAAAAGGAAGAAATGAAGAATCCCAGGGTTAGTAGAAGGAAAGAAATCTTAAAAATTAGGGCAGAAATAAATGCAAAAGAAACAAAAGAGACCATAGCAAAAATCAACAAAGCCAAACGATGGTTCTTTGAAAGGATAAATAAAATTGACAAACCATTAGCCAAACTCATCAAGAAACAAAAGGAGAAAAATCATATCAATAAAATTAGAAATGAAAATGGTGAGATCACAACAGACAACACAGAAATACAAAGGATCATAAGAGACTACTATCAACAATTATATGCCAATAAATAGGACAACGTGGAAGAAATGGACAAATTCTTAGAAAAGTACAACTTTCCAAAACTGGAACAGGAAGAAATAGAAAATCTTAACAGACCCATCACAAGCACGGAAATTGAAACTGTAATCAAAAATCTTCCAGCAAACCAA
>NW_011481694.1:0-757 GCF_000754665.1 Bison bison bison | reverse complement strand
AACTGACCTTTTCCAGTCCCGTGGCCACTGCGGAGTTTTCCAAATTTGCTGGCATATTGAGTGCAGCACTTTCACAGCATCATCTTTCAGAATTTGAAATAGCTCAACTGGAATAATACAATATACTAATGCATTTATATGGAATCTAGAAAGATGGTAATGATAATCCTATATGCAAGACAGCAAAAGAGATACAGATGTATAGAACAGTCTTTTGGACTCTATGGGTGAGTGAGAGGGTGGGTTGATTTCGGAGAATGGCTTTGAAACATGTATATTACCATATGTGAAATGAATCCCCAGTCCAGGTCTGATGCATGAGACAGGGTGCTCGGGGCTGATGCACTGGGATGACCCAGAGGGATGGTATGGGGAGGAAGGTGGGAGGGGGAGTTCAGGATGGGGAACACATGTACACCCGTGGCAGATCCATGTCCATATATGGCAAAACCACTACAATATTGTAAAGTAATTAGCCTCCAATTAAAATAAATAAATTTATAGAAAAACACCAATACAGTATACTAACACATATATATGGAATTTAGAAAGATGGTAACAATAACCCTGTGTACGAGACAGCAAAAGAGACAGTGATGTATAGAACAATCTTATGGACTCTGTGGGAGAGGGAGAGGGTGGGAAGATTTGGGAGAATGGCATTGAAACATGTAAAATATCATGTATGAAACGAGATGCCAGTCCAGGTTCGATGCACGATACTGGATGCTTGGGGCTAGTGCACTGGGACTACCCA
>NW_011481693.1:8945-9884 GCF_000754665.1 Bison bison bison | reverse complement strand
CTATGGGTTTAGTGTGACTTTGGGAAGCCTGTATTTTAATGCTTAGGTTTATCTTCCTGCATTGCTGGACAATTAGCTTGGTATTTCTTGCTCTGAATCCTGTTGGCTCTTGGGTGAACCTTGGTTTCATTGTAGGTATGGAGGCTTTTGGATGAGATCTTGTTGATTAATGTTCCCTGGAATCAGGAATTTTCAGGTGTTCTCAAGTTTTGGATTTAAGCCCCCTGCCTCTGACTTTCAGTCTTATTCTTACAGTAGCCTTAAGACTTCTCCATCCATACCACACTGATGATAAAGCATCTAGGTTAATGGTGAAAAAATTCTCCACACTGAGGGACACCCAGAGAGGTTCGCAGAGTTACATAGAGAAAACAAGAAGGAGGACGATGATAGACGTGATCAGGAGTAGAGGAGGGGGAATCAAAAGGGGAGAGAACAATCTAGTCAGTAATCAATTCCCTATATGCTCTCCACAGTGTGAAACACTCAGAGAGGTTCACGAAGTTACATAGAGAAGAGAAAAGGGAGGAAGGAGACAGAGGTGACCAGGAGGAAAAGAGCAGGAGTCAAAAAGGGAAAGACAGATCTAGCCAGTAGTCAGTTCTGTATGTGTTCTCCACAGCCTGGAACAACCAAAGAGATTCACAGAGTTGGGTAGAGAGGAGAAGAGGGAGGGAGGAGATATAGGTGATCTTGTGCAGAAAAAGGAGTGTCAAAAGGGGGAGAGGGCTATCAAGCCAGTAATCATACTCTTAAGTAAAAATAGGTACTGAAGATTGGATTTTTAAAGGTACAAAGTTGATTAAAAAAAAAAAAATACCAAAAAGCAAAGATTAAAAATCTAGGGGTTAGACTCTCAAAAATACAATTTTAAAAAAAATCACAAAAATTATAAAAAAATATATATGAAATTTTCTTTAAAAATAGGGTCTTTTTTGA
>NW_011481693.1:4506-5382 GCF_000754665.1 Bison bison bison | reverse complement strand
ATCTGAGATGCTGTTTCCTGGGCTGCAGTTCCCATTTTGCAAACCCCCCTCCCAATTTAACTCACAACTCTCATTTGTGTCTTTTTTTTTTAAGCTCAACAGTTTTAAGGTGACCATGAAGGGACTCAGAGTGGACTTCTTTCCTTTGCCTGAACTCTACAAAGAACCAGAGCCTTGGTACAATCAGAGACCCTTTGCACCTGTCTGTCTCCTTGGAAAGTCCAGATGAATTTGGGCGCATTTCTCCAGGTTCTCAGATTTTTCATGTTGGTTGATAATCCTGAGTTTTATTTGAAGGCATATACCAGGCACCTGCACCCTCCCAAGTGAAAGATACTGGGGGGTGGGAGGGGTGAAAAATAGCAGGTACTACTCACCCAATGGAAAGATACTGGGTAGGGCTCAGTTGAAAGATGCTAGGAAATATCCATCCAGGTGAAGGATATGGGGGCAGAGGGTGGTTCCGGTTGAAAGATACTAGGTTTTTTTTTTTTTTTTTGGTTGTAGAAGACTCAGTGGCCTTTTCTGAGTGGTTGAAGAAGAGGCTGATCAGATACTTTCCCTCAATTTGGCTGACTTAATAGAATTTGTTGGGATAAAAGTGAAGATATATGAGAGTTTTGCTCCAAAGAGAAGAGATAAGACTCCTCAGGACTGGTATGGCTTTCTTAAGTGACTGAAAAATTTACAGGAGTTGTGGAGGCCAAGTTCTCATACTGTGCAGTGGTCCCATAGGGTATCCCAGTCATTAATTAAAACACTTGCTTGTCCAAGAGTTGTGGATAAAAATTGTCCATGCACCAATCCAAGCATCAGCAGTGACCTTAGATCACTGAAGGGAGAAACTTAGACATGTAAAAGGGCTGAGACGACTCT
>NW_011481693.1:0-613 GCF_000754665.1 Bison bison bison | reverse complement strand
AGGGCGCCTGAGGCCTCCGTGAACAAAGCAAGTTCCGTGTCAGAGGCTTTATTGGTTTTCTGTGTAAACCAAGGAATATTAGCCTCTTTCTCTCTCCCTTATTCTTTCTATTTTTCATTTTTATTTTTGACCCTGGACCACCAGGTCCCAGTCCATTATAAGACCTGTGTCATCTCTCTCACCAACGCTGTTCATCCTGAGAGTTCCCCTGGATCCTTCTGGGGCTGGACCCCCGCAAGACACGTGTACCCCAATGTTCATTGCAGCACTGTTTATAATAGCCAGGACATGGAAGCAACCTAGATGTCCACTGGCAGACAAATGGATAACAAAGCTGTGGTACATATTCACAATGGAATATTATTCAGCTATTAAAAGGAATGCATTTGAATAGTTCTAATTATGTGGATGAAACTGGAGCCTATTATACAGAGCAAAGTAAGTCAGGAAAAAAACAAAAAACAAAAACAAAAAACACCAATACAGTATACTAATGCATGAGGTGGCCAAAGTATTGGAGTTTCAGCTTTAGCATCATTCCTTTCAAAGAACACCCAGGACTGATCTCTTTTAGGATGGACTGGTTGGATCTCCTTGCAGCCCAAGGGACTCT
>NW_011481692.1:4944-5389 GCF_000754665.1 Bison bison bison | reverse complement strand
CAATCCTAGTACTGGGCATATACCTTAAGGAAACCATAATTCTAAAAGATACATGCACCCCAATATTCGTTGCAGCACAATTTACAATAGCTAGGACATGGAAGCAACCTAAATATCCATCAACAGAGGAAAGGATAAAGAACACGTGGTACATATATACAATGGACTATTACTCAGCCATAAAATGGAATGGAATTGTGCCATTTGCAGAGATGTGAATGGACCTAGAGACTATCATACAGAGTGAAGTAAGTCAGAAAGAAAAACAAATAACATATATTAATGCATATATGCAGAATCTAGAAAAATGGTATAGATGAACTTATTTGCAAAGCAGAAATAGAGACACAGGCATAGAACAAATATATGGATCATAAGTGGGGGAAGGGTGGAGTGTGCGGTGGAATGGATTAGGAGAATGGGACTGATATATATATATGCACAC
>NW_011481692.1:0-1186 GCF_000754665.1 Bison bison bison | reverse complement strand
TTAATGAGCTAGCTCTTCACATCAGGTGGCCAAAGTATTGGAGTTTCAGCTTCAGCATCAGACCTTCCAATGAGTGTTCAGGACTGAGTTCCTTTAGGATTGACTAGTTTGATCTCCTTGCAGTCAAAGGGACTCTCAAGAGTCTTATCCAACACCATAGTTCAAAAGCATCAATTCTTCAATTCAGCCTTCTTTATGGTCCAGCTCTCACATCCACACATGACTACTGGAAAATCCATAGCTTTGACTTGATGGGCTTCTGTCGGCAATGTAATGTCCCTGCTGTTGAGTATGCTGCCTAGGTTTGTCATGGCTTTTCTTCCAAGGAGCAAGTGTCTTTAAATTTCATGGCTGCAGTCGCCATTCACAGTGATTTTGGATCCCAAGAAAATAAAGTCTGTCACTATTTCCATTGTTTCTCCATTTTTTGCTGTGAAATGATGGGACCGTATGTCATGATCTTCATTTTTTGAATGTTGAGTTTGAAGCCAGATTTTTCACTTTCCTCTTTCACCTTCATCAAGAGGCTCTTGGTTTCTCTTCACTTTCTGCCATAAATGTGGTGTCATCTGTATATCTGAGGTTATTGATATTTCTCCTGGCAATCTTGATTCTAGTTTGTGCTTCATCCAGCCTGGCAGTTTGCATGATGTACTCTGCATATAAGTTAAATAAACAGGGTGAAAATATACAGCCTTGATGTACACCTCTTCCATTTGGAACCAGTCTGCTGTTCCATGTCCGGTTCTAACTGTTGCTTCTTGACCTGCATACAGGTTTCTCAGGAGGCAAGTAAGGAGGTCTGGTATTCTCATATCTTGAAGAATTTTCCACAGTTTTTTCTATTCCACACAGTCAAACGCTTTAGCATACTCAATGCAGCAGATGTTTTTTTCTGGAATTCTCTTGCTTTTTCTTTGATACAATGGATGTTGGCACTTTGATCTCTGGTTCTTCTGCCTTTTCTGAATCCAGCCTGAGCATCTGGAAGCTCACAGTTCACGTACTGTTGAAGCCTGGCTTGGAGAATGTTGAGCATTACTTTGCTAGAGTGTGAGATGAGTGCAATTGTGCAGTAGTTTGAACATTCTTTTGCATTGCCTTTCTTTGGGATTGGAATGAAAATTGACCTTTTCCAGTCCTCTGGCCACTGCTGAGTTTTTCAAATTTGCTGGCATATTGAGTG
>NW_011481691.1:5072-5868 GCF_000754665.1 Bison bison bison | reverse complement strand
CCAGCAGGGACCAGAGGCTACCTTGGCTGAGATTCTGAGGCCAGAGAGCTGAGCCGGGAGCCGGTCACCCCGATCCCGTTCTCTGTTCCCCTCACCACGCCCCACCCAGGACTCACCCGGGAAAGGCGAGATGCTTCCAGTCTCACTCTCCTCAAGAGTGACCACCTTTAACGTGGACATCATGCAGTAACTGTTGATCGAGTCCACTTTATTTCACAGACTGTGCTTTTTCTGTCACATTTGAGAAATGTCTGCCAAACCCAAGGTCCCTAAGATTTTTCTCCCATGAAAAGGCAGACAGCAGACGCGGAGGAAATGCTTGTGTTCAGAATGTCTCAAGACCTTTCATAACTCAGTGACAGGAAGACTCTGAGCCCAGGTTTTTTAAAAAAAGGATTATTTATTTTTTGGCCGTGCTGGGTCTTGTCTGCCATGCGTGACTTCCTCTGGCTGCGGCACGCGGGGGCTGCACTCCAGTTGTGGGGTGGGGGCCGCTCCTCGCAGGGACTCCTCTTGTTGCGGAGCGCAGGCTTTAGGGCACGTGGCTCCTGTAGTCCCGGCTCGTGGGCTCAGTAGCTGGGGCCCCTGGGCTTAGCAGACTAGTGGCACGCGGGGTCTTCCTGGACTAGACAGCAACCCGTGTCCCCTGCACTGGCAGGGGGACTCTTAACCACTGGACCTCCCGGGAAGCCTGGGCTCGCTTTTTAAAATGGCAGCACGCCAGGATTCCCGGTCCTTCACCATCTCCTGCAGTTCACTCAAACTCATGTCTGTTGAGTCAGTGATGCCATCCAGC
>NW_011481691.1:0-1050 GCF_000754665.1 Bison bison bison | reverse complement strand
GCAGGCGGCTCCCTGGCCGTCGGGCGGGACGCACAGCCTGGCAAGGGGTGGGGACTGGCTGCAGTCCTGAGCTCCCGGGCTGCCAGCAGGCGGCTCCCTGGCCGTCGGGCCGGACGCACAGCCTGGCAAGGGGTGGGGACTGGCTGCAGTCCTGAGCTCCCGGGCTGCCAGCAGGCGGCTCCCTGGCCGTTGGGCGGGACGCACAGCCTGGCAAGGGGTGGGGACTGGCTGCAGTCCTGAGCTCCCAGGGAGAGCGGGGCAGGCCGGCCAGGACCCCACCCTAGCCTCCACCCGGAGGTCACCCCAGGACCGGGGCCCTGCTGCGGGGTCGCCTCCCCTGGGCCCCAGGCACGTGGCGGCTCCCCTTTCCTCCACCTCCCTCCCCTACAGGAGGGCCTGCCACCACAAGGCCCTGGGGACTAAGATGACGGCAGCCCCCCCCCAAGCTCCAGGGGAGCCTCAAGTGACGCGTGTTGGTGGGGACCCCAGACTCCGTCCCGGGGGATAAGAGGGGTCCAGGGTCCCTCGGCCGAGCCCCTCCGTGCCAGGCTGACATGGGCCCATCAAAGTCTCCAAGTTAACAAGTTCAGGCCTGATGATTATTAACTAAATTCACAAAGTTGATGAAAAAAATCAGGATATAAATAAATATTCCTGGAGATATTCCACCCCCTGCAGGCATGAACTTTGAATAATTGGAGAGAATTATGCTGAGGACTAATCAGAACTTTTTTTTTTCTTTTGCTAATTACCTCTGGGTTTCATCAGTGTCAGAGTCTAATCAACTCCAGACATCTTAATCGACCCTCGGGAAACCTTAGGGAGGGGAGGCTTGGTGTCACAGGGAGGGGGAAGGGGCGCTGGGCGTGAGGAGGGTCCTGGCTGCAGAGCCGCCCGGCTGGGGCGCGGTCGGGGTGGGAGTGGGGTGGCTCCCGGCTCCGCAGCCGCCTCTGAGCTGCGTTTCTCGGTCAAGTGGACGGGGCCCAGCGTGGGGGCTGCCCTGGGGGGCCCCCAGTCCTGGGGGGAGGCCGCCGGGTCGTGGTGTGGCCT
>NW_011481690.1:10638-11098 GCF_000754665.1 Bison bison bison | reverse complement strand
ATATTACCATATGTGAAATAGATGACCAGTCCAAGTTCGATGCATGAAACAGGGCACTCAAAGCCAGTGTACTGGGACAACCCAGAGGGATGGGATGGGGAGGGAGGTTGGAAGAGGGTTTGGAATGGGGGACATATGTACATCCATGGCTGATTCATGTCAATGTATGGCAAAAACCATAATATTGTAAAGTAATTAGCTTCCAATTAAAATAAATTAATTAATTTAAAAACAAACAAACAAAGCACCCTAATAAACACCACAGGCTTGGGAGTTAAAGCCTGGATGTGAGTCCTGCTTATTTCACTCAGTGGTAGAGTGATTGTGAAAGAACTACTTAACCTCTTTAAATATTTATTTTTTCAACTGTAAAATGGTGATAATAATAGTACTTTATTTTCAGAGCTGTAGTGAGAATTAAATGAGAAAGCATATATAAAGTGTCTAGCATATGGTAGTT
>NW_011481690.1:5642-6674 GCF_000754665.1 Bison bison bison | reverse complement strand
CAGTAAAGACAGATTTTATTCCTTACCTTGCAATAGGGGAAAAGAGACTTCAGTATAGAACTGGGCTCAACTCTGAATACAATAGGACATGTGGGGGTTTATAGCCAAAGAACAGAGTGAGAGAATCAGAGGATAGAAAAACTACTGAGAGGAGACATGAAAGGGAGAGAGATTCTTACTAAACTGACAATGAAATTCTTGCTAGAAGCAGGCCAAGATGATCAAATATCAAGGATGGGGGATGACTTTGCAGGATTCTTGCTCAAACTATGAGAGCCATCCTGAGGATATGACCACAGGATAGGGTCCCAGAACCAGGCCTAATTGTAAAGGAGACTTAGAAGAGCCTGGTTAAAGTTTGGTCAAGGAAAGAGTCTTTGTCAATTCTTCAGGCAGTTGTATTTTTATCATTATGACCTACCCTTCCTGTCAGTCTCCCCACAAAACATACCATATCTCCAGTATACTTATTACTCCATAAGCATTTTAAATATTTATTTCAGGTATAATTTATATTCATAAAGTTCACCTGTTTTGTCTATAATTCAATGTTTTTTTAGTAAATTTAGTCATACAAACCATCACCACAATCTAAGCTTAGGACATTTAATGAAATGTCTCTAAAAAACCTTTCATGCCCATTTGCAGTCACTTTCTCATCCCCACCCCATAGGCACTTTGAAGACCCTCATGTTTGCCTAAGGATAAAAAATGCAGCCTAACTACCAAGCAAAAATCAAAACTACCACATGTGAAATAATTTGACAACCACCGAGTATGAACTGTATTTCATTATTTGCTCAAAAAGATTTAGGAGACAACAAATCAATATGAACTGAGGAATGAAAGAATATTTCAGGAAAGATGTAGAATATCTTAAGGCTTTCTTGCAGAGAAAAAAATGCAAAAAAAAGAGGACAATAATATGAGTTGAGGAATACGAAAGCAGAAGATCCAAGATGTTTTCAGAACATTTTAAAGTTCCAGTGTGGTGCTATGACACCTGGCCAGTCAACAGTGGGAGCTTTTAGA
>NW_011481690.1:1374-1802 GCF_000754665.1 Bison bison bison | reverse complement strand
CATGACTGAGTGACTGAACTGACTCAATGGAAACCTGATGGTTTCGTAAAACTGTTAACAAAAGATAAAGAATTAGCTGCATATGACTGAGTGAACTGATAAATATGGTTATAACTTTATGGGATTTTTTGGTCTGAAATATTATTGGCTTCTAATCTGTGTTCTCCAGACATAAGGAAACCTTTCTCCTTAAGCTAATTACAAAAAAAAGTGAAAGCACTAGTCACTCAATCATGTCTGACTCTTTGCAACCCCATGAACTGTAGCCCACCAGGGTCCTCTGTCCATGGAATTTCCCAGACAAGAATACTGGAGTGTGTTGCCATTCCCTTCTCCAGAGGATCTTCCCAACCCATGGATTGAACCCAGGTCTCCTGCATTGCAGGTGGATTCTTTACTGTCTGAGCCATCAGGGAAGCCCTATATTA
>NW_011481690.1:0-1274 GCF_000754665.1 Bison bison bison | reverse complement strand
GGACAGAGGAGCCTGGCAGACTACAGTCCACAGGGTTGCAAAAAGTCAGACATGACTGAGCACACATACACACAAAAGCAGAATTGTAAAATTTATCTTTTCTCTCTGAATGATCCCTCCATAAATTGGAAATTCTTAGGTTTCCAACAGCCTTAACAGGCTGTTATCAGGCTTAAGAAAGGCCACCTACTGACAGATGAAAGAATTTCAAGATATCTTGGGGACCTCAAAAAGAGAGGAAGTCATCCAAGTCTATAGATACTGAAGGTGATAACTGATCACAAGTCCATGCCATGGCTTTCCTGGCCTGAAGGCCTTTTGAAATTTGAATCTAAGATTATGAAAAGTTCCAGCAAAGCCAGTTTTTTGAAAAACTCTGTATGCTCAATCACTTATGTAAATAATCAAGCCAAGATTATCGAAATCAGACTTATTTTACACACAAAATAGTCTTAATTTAGCTATAGTTAGTAGAAATAAGGGTAATTTTAGACAGAAAAAATTATGTTTCAATAATACAGCTTTGTAAACATTCTTTGACATAAATCATACGAATGTTTTCTTAGGTTAGTCTCCTGAGGCAATAGAAAAAAATAAAATAAACAAATGGTACCTAATCAAACTTACAAGCTTTTACACAGCAAAGAAAACCATTAAAAATGGAAAGACAAACCTATGGAATTGGAGAAAATATTTGCAAATGATGTGACAGACAAGGACTTACAACTCGTACAACTCAACAAAAATCAAACAACCCAATTGAAAAATGGGCAGAAGACCTTAATAGACATTTCTCCAAAGAAGGCATACAAATGGCCAGTAGGCACATGAAAAGATGCTCAACATCGCAAATTATAAGAGAAATGCAAATCAAAACTACAGTGAGGTACTACCTCACATCAGTCAGAATGGCCATCAATGAAAAGTTTACAAATAACATGGACTTCCCTCATGGTCCAGTGGTTAAGACGTCACCTTCCAAAGCAGGGAATACAGGTTTGATCCCTGGCCAAGGATCTAAGATCCCACATGCTGGCCAAAAAAAAAACAAAATATAAAACAGAAACAATATTGTAACAAGTTCAATAGACTTTAAAAATGGTTCACATCAAAAAGTCTACAAATAACAAATGCTGGAGAGGATGTAGTGGAAATGTACGTTGGTACATCCACTATGGAAAAAACAGTATGGAGGTTCCTCATAAAACTAAAAATAAAATTACCGTATTATCCAGCAATCTCACTCCTAGGAATATACTCGGCCAAAACTATAA
>NW_011481689.1:33958-35538 GCF_000754665.1 Bison bison bison | reverse complement strand
GAGCCTCACGAGTCCCCCTGGAAATTCTCGAGCATCTCCCCCAAAACCAGAGTCTGCCTACTTTCTGCTTTGTGCTCTCACCTACACCTCTGACTTTACAGGGGGCTGTCCCCCAATACCTCTCTCTGAAAAAAGAGTTAACTTACAGCTCCAGTTAATAAAGTTCCTGGGTGTGATAGTGTTTCAACCTACAAACTCCTTTGGAAGTCCTCTATCCTGCCTGAATAGGTTTTTCCGGCCACATGTGATTGTTCAGAGCCTCCCAACTGTGAGAGGCATGAGATGTTCTAAACTGTCTAAATACAGATTCCTTTGAGCAGTTAAAAGATTGATTAGAGATTGTATTGCTGAAGGGTTTTTCACTTGTTGGGCCAATGTTCGCTGCTAAGTTTCCATATCCCTTACCTGCTGTGTCCCTAGCAGTATATTGATTAATATAATTGGTGTAAGTAGTAGCTTTGATGTTTGTAACCTTGGACCCTTGAGTTAATTCTTCTTTTTCTTGTTATAGCCCACCACAACTTCACTCTGTAGGAATGCAACTTTATCTAATGCTTTTGGAGGGTGGGCCCTGACTAATCACCTTTATAGAAAAATAAGTTTTCTGAAGAAAGGGTCTTAAAATGTTAACAGGCCTCTGGGCCAGAAGATGATGCAAATCACCTAAACTTTTGCATATGGTAAGTTTGCAGGAAGAAAGCCTGGCTTGCTGCATGACTCTACCCCTTCCCCCATTATCCTCTATGCATAACTTAAGGTATAAAAACTACTTTGGAAAATAAAGTGTGGGCCTTGTTCACCGAAGCTTGGTCTCCCCATGTCGTTCTTTCTCTCACCTTCTGGCTGAATTATTCAGCCTCTTTTCTCCACTAAATTTTCTCACTGAGCTATCCTTATTCTATTACTCTTTATATCTTTAATTAACATTTAAATAAGCTGTTGTTTCCTGATCGCTGAATCTCCCCTTCGAATTCCCTGGATCCACTGGGGCTGGTCCCTGGCAATCTGGTTCCTCTGCCTTTTCTAAAACCAGCTTGAACATCAGGAAGTTCACGGTTCACATATTGCTGAAGCAAGGCTTGGAGAATTTTGAGCATTACTTTACTAGTATGTGAGATGAGTGCAATTGCGTGGTAGTTTGAGCATTCTTTGGCATTGCCTTTCTTTGGGGTTGGAATGAAAACTGACCTTTTCCAGTCCTGAGGCCACTGCTGAGTTTTCCAAATTTGCTGACATATTGAGTGCAGCACTTTCACAGCATCATCTTTCAAGATTTGAAAGAGCTCAACAAGAATTCCAGCACCTCCATTAGCTTTGTTCATAGTGATGCTTTCTAAGGCCCACTTGACTTCACATTCTAGGATGTCTGGCTCTAGGTCAGTGATCACACCATCGTGATTATCTGGGTCGTGAAGATCTTTTTTGCACAGTTCTTCTGTGTATTATTGCCATCTCTTCGTAATATCTTCTGCTTCTGTTAGGTCCATACCATTTCTGTCCTTTATCAAGCTCATCTTTGCATGAAATGTTCCTTTGGTATCTCTGATTTTCTTGAAGAGATCTCTAGTCTTTCCCATTCT
>NW_011481689.1:24729-33585 GCF_000754665.1 Bison bison bison | reverse complement strand
TTGTTTTTCCTGACTGTATAGAGCTTCTCCATCTTTGGCTGCAAAGAATATAATCAATCTGATTTCGGTGTTGACCATCTTTGAGGTCCATGTATAGAGTCTTCTCTTGTGTTGTTGGAAGAGGGTGTTTGTTATGACCAGTACATTTTCTTGGCAAAACTCTATTAGTCTTTGCCCTGCTTCATTCCATATTCCAAGGCCAAATTTGCCTGTCACTCCAGGTGTTTCTTGACTTCCTACTTTTGCATTCCATTCCCCTATAATGAAAAGGATATCTTTTTGGGGTGTTAGTTCTAAAACGTCTTGCAGGTCTTCATAGAACCATTCAACTTCAGCTTCTTCAGTGTTACTGGTTGGGGCATAGACTTGGATTACTGTGATATTGAATAGTTTGCCTTGGAAACGAACAGAGATCATTCTGTCGTTTTTGAGATTGCATCCAAGTACTGCATTTTGGACTCTTTTGTTGACCATAATGGCTACTCCATTTCTTCTGAGGGATAAAAGAAGTTTGATTTCTTTTCACAAACTCTATTTTTCCTTTGCCTTCATAAAGCAAAAATGGAACACAAAAGTGAGTAGAATCATAAAAATGCTATTTTGGATGTGATGAATGGCAGTATTGTGTTTAGTGTTGTTCTTCTGGATTGTTTTTCTCTTTAGGAAAAGATTACTAAATAGCTAATAAAATTACAAAAAGTCAAAGCATATTAATTTAACTCAGTTCAATCACCTAACACCTGCATACAGTTCAAGCTTTTAATGGTATTACAACTTCACCCTAGACCTTCTATCTATGTAGAGCTGAAGAATTGATACTTTTGAGCTGTGGTTTTGGAGAACACTCTTGAGAGTCCCTTGGACTGCAAGGAGGTCAAACCAGTCAATCACTAAAGGAAATCAGTCAATCCTAAAGGAAATCCGTTAGATAACATCACCAACTCAATGGACATGAATTTGATCAAACTCCAGGAGATAGTGAAACACAGAGAAGCCTGGTATGTTGCAGTCCATGGGGTTGCAAATAGTCAAACATGACTTAGCAACCGAACAACAATGGTACTGAAAACAGATTATTCTCCTCCAATATGAGCCTTAAGCTGAGACCACTGCCCCAGTCAACAACTTGACTGCCCCTTAATGAGAAATGTTGAGCCAGAGTTACCCAGCTAAGTTTCCCTCATCATGTTCCTAATCCACAGAAACTTTTAAGATAATCAATGTTTGTTATTTTAAGTTGTTAAATTTGGAGTTAATTTGTAGTGGAAAAGTAGCTAATAAAGATTTTGCCATGTGGCAATACAAAACTAATATATATTTACCTCAGCCCCTCAGACATCTTTGTTCTTAAGTATCTGATTCCCAAGCCTGGATTGTTTATCAGGTAAGACCAATAGTTCTGTAAGACTAACTCCACAATATCTGAATCAGAAGGGCTGGACAATCAGACTTTATACAAAAATTTGCATTCTTGGTGATAACTGCTTAAAGAAAAGGGATTGTGCCAGTAATAGCAACTTGATAATTATAATAATATCTTACATTTATATTTGTTTTTATGGTTTACAGAGCAATTTCACATTAAAGACCTAATTTTGTTCTCAAAAATAACTCTATGAATTTGATCACGATTTTAAAGATAAATAAAATGCATACTAAATATTTAGAGACAAGCCCAAGCTCATCCTCTAATAAGTGCTAAAACAGGCCTTGAAATTTCATCTTCTGATTATATAATCCACCCTCACTGTGTCTCTGGAGTTTTTCTGATTTAATATAGATGAGGGCAGTCTGTGGTTGTAGATTTAGAAGATAAATTCTAAACTGCCAGATGTTACTTGATATCTTATAAATTACAACTAAAGCATCTCTGATAGTGTTCTGGTTTAACTAAGTGAAAACAGATGAAAGTTAAATGGTTCTATAGCATAACAAAATTATCAGGCTTTATTAACAGATCAGATCATTATTAGATGAGTACTTTATTTCACTAGCAATAACCTTGATGTAAAAGAAAGAAAACAATTTCACATTCAGAACCAT
The DNA here is from genome assembly GCF_000754665.1 of Bison bison bison. NCBI lineage: Eukaryota > Metazoa > Chordata > Mammalia > Artiodactyla > Bovidae > Bison > Bison bison. The sequence continues at coordinate 31,542 of NW_011481689.1, read as the reverse complement.
TATGTTTTTGTCTCTGACTATAAAATTGGAGCCGTCTAAAGATATGATAAAAATATCATTGCATATCCTTTCATTTCTTGGTACTGCAGTCATTCTGAAATATTCAGGGCTCCAATTTGCCAAAGAATTGATGCTTTTGAACTGTGCTGTTGGAGACGACTCTTGACAGTCCCTTGGACTGCAAGGAGATCCAACCAGCCCATCCTAAAGGAAATCAGTTCTGAGTGTTCATTAGAAGGACTGATACTGAAGTTGAAACTCTAAAACTCTGACCACCTGATGCAAGGAACTGACTCACTAGAAAAGATCCTGATGCTGGGAAAGATTGAAGGCACGAAGAGAAGGGGAAGACAGAGGATGAGATGGTTGGATGGCATCACCAACTCGATGGACATGAGTTTGAGTAAACTCCAGAAGTTGACGATGGACAGGGAGTCCTGGTGTGCTGCAGTCTACGGGGTTGCAAAGAGTCGGACATGACTGAGCGACTGAACTGCATTTGCCTCAACTTGCAGAAGGCTCTGAATGTAAGTTCCTGTAAAGAAAGAGTTTGCGACAGATTATCTCTATCACGTACATTAAAATGTAGCATTTCATTCTCAAGTTAAAATAAACCTGAGACACTATGTTTTTGTGTAGGAAGGGATTGAAGAACACCCAAACTATATACCTCAGAACACAGAGAAAAAGTATTTTCTCAAACAAAACCTTCTAAATACCTCCATTAAGTTTTTGGACTCTCAGTCATTTCAGGAGACAAATAAGAAAAAATTTCTAATGTTTGGTTCACATTTCACACCCACCCACCAGAAGCCTTTTTAAAATGTATTTTTCATAGATTTGTTAACAGTAATTTTGAGATTGAGATGTTAATCTGATTTTTAATTTTTAAGGTGATAAATCTACAAAAGTCATTTTCATAAAACAAAAATTGGTATTTCAAATCTTTAACCTATCATTTTTAACTTTTTCAAATGAAAGACCAGCATTTATTAAGGGTTTCAAATGTCTAGTGAAAACCTGAAAATTAGTTGAATTAAGATGTAGCTACTTATATAGTACTATTAGTGGACAGATACTTAGTATTTAAAAACTAAAGATATTTGTGTAAAAATATAATCTGAATTTTTGAGACTTCATCTGTGGCTCATTCTTCTTTACTCAAAATTATAATATTTTGTTTACAACATCATAATCTTTCCAGGGAACAAAATCTGCTATCATAAGTACCATTATGATTTCAAGTGAGCATTAAATACACGTAACAAATAAAGTTTTATTTAAAAAAAAAAAGTCTTTGTTTACAAAAGATTTTTACAGAATTTGAGAAAATAGTCAACATTTTACATCTTTTTTTTTTTTCAACAGATATCCAATATATTTTACATTTCCAAAAGGTAATATGCAATGTCTAGTTAAATGAAAAATAACAACACTTTAGCATTTTAAAAAGAAGAGCCTTAACTCTTGATATTCTGACAAAATCATCATTCTTTCTCACAAATAAAAACAGAAACTTCTTTAACTTTCAGGAAAAAAAGAGAAAAAATCTATCTCTTTGGAAATATTGAAAGGTCCCACACTTAGCTGATTGCTGTTTTGAACACATGGATTTGATTGAATTTTTCTCCACATCTTTGTTAAACATAGATTATATCATTACCTTTCTTTCTTCACTCTCTCTCCTATCACTCTCAAGACAAAGTCTGAATTCTTATTCATGATAGGCATATAAGCACCTTCATACATTGATCAATCTCTGGGTTAGTAAGGTCCCCTGGAGAAGGAAATGGCTATCAACTCCAGTATTCTGCTTGGAGAATTCCACGGATAGGGTAGCCTTGCAGGCTACAGTACAAAGGGTTGAGAAGAGTTGGATAGGACTGAAGCAACTTAGTATGTATACATTGGCCCCTGAATATCTAGTATCATCTTTCACAGCTATCCTCTTTCTCCTCCAATCCCCTTCCCTATTCTGACTTACAGTTTTCTGTGTGTGTCTTTTTCTTTAATAGCAAAATTTACATCTTCAATAGCTTTTAAAGCATTTATTATTTGAAAAATTGTTCTTTCCCTGGCATCACTTCCATCACCTGGAAAAAGTATTTCTTGATCATCAGACAAACTATGTTATTCCCTCTTTAGATTCACCAAAGTTTGTTCAATGATAGTGTCTAATTAACTCAGTTTTAATTATTTGTTTCTCTATTTAACTATCCCTACTAGAAAGTGCCTTGAAGTCTGTGAGAAGGCTATGGCAACCCACTCCAGTACTCTTGCCTGGAAAATCCCATGGATGGAGGGGCCTGGTGGGCTGCAGTCCATGGGGTCGCTAGGAGTCGGACACGACTGAGCGACTTCACTTTCACTTTTCACTTTCCTGCATTGGAGAAGGCAATGGCAACCCACTCCAGTGTTCTTGCCTGGAGAATCCCATGAACGGGGGAGTCTGGTGGGCTGCCGTCTATGGGGTCGCACAGAGTTGGACACGACTGAAGCGCCTTAGCAGTAGCAGCAGCACTAAAAATTGCCTTGAAGTCTGTGTCTCCAGGACATAGCATATAGAAGATGTAAAAACTTATGTAAAGTTTCTCAAACAGGATAGATATAATTATAGCTAACATTCAGTGAACTCATTTTATGTACCAGGTATGATCAGCATTATCCCATTTAATTGTCAAAGGAAATTTTCAGGGTAGATTATCAGAGTCCTATTTCCCAAATAATAAATTAATGCTTGGCAAGAGGGTCACAGCTAATAATTAGGGAAGAACATAAACTAGACCCTCAGTCTATCTGTCTTGAGCCCAGGCTCTCACTGCTACACTGGAAGTCACCAGATAAGTGAAACTTAAAGCTGAGCAAGATCTTTTTTCAACCCACCTTCTAGAATAAAGAAATAAAACAAAAATAAACAAATTACACCTAAGTAAACTTGAAAACCTTTGCACAGCAAAAGAAACAATACAAAAAGACAACCCTCAGAATAGGAGAAAATATTTGCTAATGAGGCAACCGACAAGGGATTAATCTCCAGAATTTACTGACAGCTCATGCAGCTCTACATCCAAAAATAAACAACCCAATCAAAGGGGGGAAAAAAAGGACAGGAGATCTAAATAATCATTTTTCCAAGGAAGACATACTGACAACCAAAAAGCACATGAAAAGATGCTCAACATCACTAATTGTCAGAGAAATAAAAATTAAAACTGCCATGAGGTATCACCTCACACTATCAGAATGACCATTTATTGTTTGTAGACCAAAAAACTACAAACAATAAATTCTGAAGAGGATGTGGAGAAAAGGGAACCTTCCCACACTGTTGGTGAGAATATAAATTGGTACAACCATTAAGGAGAACAGTATGAAGATTCCTTTAAAAATTAAAAATATAACCACCATGTGATCTAGCAATCTCACTCCTGGGCATACATCCAGAGAAAACCATAGTTAGAAAAGACACATGCACCCAGTGTTTGGTGCAGCACTCTTTACAATAGCCAAGACATGGAAGCAACCTAGATGTCCATCAACAGAAGAACCGATAAAGAAGCTGTGGTACACATATATGATGGAATTACTCAGCCATAAAAAGAATGAAATAATGTCATTTGCAGCAGCATGGATGGACTTGGAGGTGATCATCTTAAGTAAGTCAGAAGAGAAAGACAAATATAATATGATATCACTTATATGTAGAATCTAATTTTTAAAAATGGTACTGATGAGCCAATCTGAAGGGCAGGAATAAAGACACAGAAGTAGAGAGCAGACTTGTGGACACAGCAGGGAAAGGGGAGAGTGAGACAAATTGAGAGAGTAGCACTGACATATATACACTACCATGTGCAAAATAGATAGCTAGTAGGAAGCTGCTATATAGCACAGGGAGCTCAACCCGGTGCTCCATGATGACCTAGAGAATTGGGATGGGGGAGAATAGGGATAGGTGGTAGGGAGGTTCAAGAGACAGGGGCTATATGTATACTTATGGGTGATTCATGTTGTTGTATGGCAGAAACAAACACAATATTATAAAGCAATTATCCTCCAATTAAAAATAAATAAATTTATTTTAATATAAATGTAATTAGTTTAATTGGAGGTTAATTACTTTACAGTATTGTAAATTTAAATTTTAAAAACTTGCAGTTTAAAAAAGGGGAAATATGGGGTGAAGGGTTAAATCAGGAGCTTGGTATTAACATACACACACTACTACATATGAAATAGATAACCAGACTTCTTTGACGGTCCAGTAGTAAAGAATCTGCCCTGCCAATGCAGGGGACCTGAGTTTGATCCCTGGTCTGGGAAGATTTTACATGCCACCAGGCAACTAAGTCTACGTGCCACAACTACTGAACCTGGTCTCTGGAGCTACTGCACTGCAAAAAACAGCCACAGAAAAAAGAAGCTAGTGGAATCCTGCACAGAGCAACAAAGATCCATGGCAGCCAAAATAAATAAATATATAAAATTTAAAAATAAAGTACATGATCAAAAAGGACCTACTGTATAGCATAAGGAGCTCTACTCAATATTCTGTGATAACCTATATAGAAAAGAATCTGAAAAAGAATGAATATATATATATGTATAACTGAATCAATTTGTTGTATGCCTGAAACTAACACAACATTGTAAATCAACTATAATCCAATAAAATTTTAAAAAGAAAAAAGACATCATCTGTAGTTCATTTATGATAAAAGTGGTTGCATGAATATTGTATTATAAAAGTAACAAAATAAACTTTTTCTAAACATGAGCAATCCAAGTCATATATTTCTTTGATAAATTGAAATGATCCAAAGGAGGCAGCAGGAAGCAAAATGGGAGCTCACGTATAACCTTGAGTAGAGTGATACCTAAAACAAACCTATCTTTCCTTAAGTATTGCCAGAAAAAAAATCATGCATCACATTATTTGCCAACCTCATAAAATTGTTGGATAAAACACTTAGTTAATTTTCATGACACTTTACAGATATTCCAATTAAATATTTAGATTAAGATAAATGTAAACTGTAATTATTATTAGCAATAATACTATTTTGTCTTACAATATAAATGTTTACTACTTTAAGAGGAGTTTGATATCAGGGATTACTTTTCTACAGTTCCATTCAGGTAAATATTTCTCCTAAATGACTTGCACATAGACAAGCCTTTTATAAAGTTCAACACAAATTTATGCATCTCTGACATATATAAACAGACACAATAGCTGCCATTAGACGACAACTCTCAAACATCACTCAGAAATTCCCTGCACAGAAATATCCTTCAGGCAGACAAATGGCTTTTGCAGAATTTCTTTTCCAGCAGAAAAACTACAGAATATATTTGGCTTCCTTATGCTCATAGCACCTAAATGTGAAGGAAACCACACACACCGTCTACCCCAAAGGTTCTCAAAGTACGGTCTCTATATCTGCAGCACTAGCATGGCCTGAGAACCTATGACAAATAAAAATTCTCAGGCCTCACCAAGCCCTAATTAGAAACTAGTGAGTGAAATTCCTCTCCCTGCATTTTAACAAGCTCTAGAGGTAAATCTCATATATATCAATGTTCCAGAACCATTGACTTACACTTACTCTCATTGCCCACTCAGGTGAGGAAAGTTGAGGCCTCGGGGGTCTGTAACTGACCAAATTTGCCAGACTGAGAGATCATGATTTCTTTTACAAAGGTCAGAAAACTCTCCTATCCCTGATTTCCCCTTCTGGGATTTCTATAGGAGTCAAGCCCAGAAAGCCACAATATGAATAAGTCATTGTTGATTTTCTGGTTAGCAGTGCAGTTAAAGCCTGTTTCCTAAAATGGAAGTAACACCTCTGAGCATTTTATTCTCAGTTAAGTCTAGGCATCTGCTTCACTAAGAATCCAGAGTTCTGATAACTGTGCCATACATCAAGAATCTCATACAGTTCTTCAAAACAAGCCTATTTTAACTTTTCAATTGAATCAGAGAATAAAGACCAGATTTCCCTTTCTTGCAACTATCTTTAAATTTGTATTTACTTCCACTTGGCATAACCCTTCTAGAAGACCAATATACAATGGAGGTACAAGACTTTGAACTTTGGCATATGTGGGGTCTTCAATATTTTGGAACAGTTTGGGACTCCTGGATCTTTGGGCTGTCTGATTCAAACCCTCACCGGATCTGGATTTCCAGGGACAGTACAGTCATGGCCCTATCACTCTTTCTGAGTGTTTATCCAATCTAAAATTATTTGATTCTTTTTTCAGTGAGGGAGTTTTTTCCTCTTTGAGCATCAACATACCAAAAGCTTCTCCAGTGCTCCACAAAGATCCACACATATGCTCAGAAGTACATTTCCAATATGTAGATATCAGAGGAAGCAGAATTTGTATATACATAATGATCTGGTCCCCTTACTTCATGGGAAATAGATGGAGAAACAGAGGAAACAGTGTCAGACTTTATTTTCTTGGGCTCCAAAATCACTGCACATGGTGATTGCAGCCATGAAATTAAAAGACGCTTACTCCTTGGAAGGAAAGTTATGACCAACCTAGACAGCATATTCAAAAGCAGAGACATTACTTTGCCAACAAAGGTTCGTCTAGTCAAGGCTATGGTTTTTCCAGTGGTCATGTATGGATGTAAGAGTTGGACTGTGAAGAAAGCTGAACACTGAAGAATTGATGCTTTTGAACTGTGGTGTTGGAGAAGACTCTTGAGAGTCCCTTGGACTGCAAGGAGATCCAACCACTCCATTCTAAAGGAGATCAGTCCTGGGTGTTCTTTGGAAGGAATGATGCTAACGCTGA
>NW_011481689.1:8678-24629 GCF_000754665.1 Bison bison bison | reverse complement strand
TTCCAGTACTTTGGCCACCTCATGTGAAGAGTTGACTCATTGGAAAAGACTCTGATGCTGGGAGGGATTGGGGGCAGGAGAAGGGGAAGACAGAGGATGAGATGGCTGGATGGCATCACTGACTCGATGGACGTGAGTCTGAGTGAACTCCGGGAGTTGGTGATGGACAGGGAGGCCTGGCATGCTGTGATTCATGGGGTCGCAAAGAATGGACATGACTGAGCAACTGAACTGAATAATTTTACTCAAGAACAAGAGAATAACTCCATTCTTTAATATTTCTTTAAGAATCAGAAATTGTAGCTCAAGTCAAAAGTTTACATGAAACAGGGACATCTGATAAGAATTGCCCTATGCCAGTTCCTCAGTCCTGATTTGTCAACTGAAATACTTGTGTCTGTGTTCAGGAACTTCATGTTCACTCATGGTCTGATTATTTCCTATGTTGGTCAGGCATCTAGGTTTATAATACAGTACTTCTTATTCTTGAGAAGATGAGTATTACCATAACAAGGATGTGTTTAGTGTTCTGTGATGATATTAGTGCTTCCAAAGGCCTGATCTTTGTCTTCTAATTTCAACCATCTGGTGTGTCAATATATTAACTAAACACTTGCTAAGTCTCCTAAGGCCAATAAACATTTCTTTATCCCCAGGATTTATTTGTTTATAGTATTTTAAATTACTAGAGATCATAAAGAATAATCCTTTATCTCTCTTATTGCCATGACCTTTCAGAAAGAAGAACACTATAATATTTTTTATAGAAAGAAAAAATGCCTCTGCTGAAGCATTTCAAGTCTTTATGCCAGTGTCTGACTCACAGCTTTCTCAACTGCTTGCTGCTTTCCTAATGATCACTTTTTCTGTTTTATTTCCTCAAAGCCATTTATCTTCAGGTCTGCAAGAGCATATACACTTTCTGTCTCTCCAGATACATCATACCCATTTCCAGAGATTAAATAATATCTAATCAAAAATCAAATGAAATAATTTAGGAAATACTGCCTGTTTGTCAGCATTCACCCATTTTCCTGATAGCTCAGTTGGTAAAGAATCCACCTGCAATGCGGGAGACCTTGGTTCAATCCCTTGGTTGGGAAGATCCCCTGCAGAAGGGAACAGTTACCCAATCCAGTATTCTGGCCTGGAGGATTCCATGGACTGTATAGTCCATGGGGTCACAAAGAATCAGACAGGACTGAGTGACTTTCAGTTCACCCATCAGCTCTGCCCTCAGACACCTAGAAAGGGATCAAGTGCAAGGCTTTGCTTCCCAGACCTGTAGTCAGACATAGGCTCATTTTATAGGAACAGCACATAGCAATTCATTCTGGAGTGGCATTTGTTCCCACAGTTTTACACACTATTAAGAACTAAGAGTGGCAGCCTATATTTTCATGCTCAGTGAACTTACTCATACAATGAGGGGTTGTCATTGTTTACTTTGTTAAAAGTTATTGATAGCATAGGAAGCAAGACAATTAAGAAAAAGCCTCAGACCAATGTAGACTAGGCTAGATTTAGAAAATATACCATCCTTTAGTTATAGTATGTGGGTTTTTGTATTTGTTTATAGGAAAAACACTATTTCTACTTTACTTATGCACAATACTTTTGACACCAGATGTGTGGGCTTTTCCCCCATACCAAGCAATTCTCTGAAATGCTAGTTGGGTATTTTAGAATTTAATTCAATTCTGATGCTAACTGGAATTGGCATAGACCTCACAGGTTAAAGACTCATAAGACAGCCCTCCACTTAGATGCAAATTGTAGGCAACAAGGTTACACACAACTTCTGCTGACTTGGCTACAGATCAGAAGTTCCTATGTCCCCCTCCTTAGATTTGATCATTTGTAAGAACATTTCACAAAACTGAGAGAAACTTACATTTATTGATTTACCATGTAATCAGGGTATGATAATATAGATGAACTGCCAGAGAAGGCACAGGACACGATCTGGAAGGGTCTCAAATGCAGGAACTTATGTTCCTTTGAAATTGGAGTGGGTCACTCTCCCACCACATACATATCTTCATCAAACAGGAATCTTTCCAAACACCATACTTTTGTGATTTTTATATGATGAAACCATCATGTAAACATGATAAATCATTAACTTAATTTTCTGCTCCTCTCCCCTTCCCAGAGGATGGGGTGATACATCTAACATTCCTCAGGTTCCTATCACTCCTTGGTCTTTCTGATAATCAGTACCCTGGTTATCCTGAAACTACCTAGGAACCCAGCAAGAGTCACCTCATTAGAACAAAAGACATTTCTATCACCTCAAGGATTTGAAGGGATTTAAGAACTCTGTTTCAGCGAAAGGAGTCAAAAGCAAATAAGAGAACAAAAGATGCTCCTAGTGCTCTTTTCACTTTTGAAATTACAAGTGTTAGGAGTTCTTTGTCAGAAACCAGAAGCAGAGACCAATACAGATATTTTGGCATATCTATAAGCCAATATAATAGATAATGGTGTGTTCAGCCACCCAGAGCCAGACATTCTGCAGACTGAAGGCAAATGGGCCTTAGGAAGCACTGCTGTTAATAAAGCTAGTGGATGTGATAGAATTTCATTAGAACTATTCAAAACCCTAAAGGATGATGCCATCAAAGTATTTCATTCAATATGTTAGCAAATCTGAAAGACCCAGCAGTGGCCACAGGACTAGAAAAGGTCAATCCTTATCACAATTCCCAAGAAGGGTATTACTAAAGAATGTACAACTTTCTTTGCATTGGATATCTGCATTTATCTCTCATGCTATCATACCCTTATTATATGATAAAGAAAGCTGAACGCTGAAGAATTGATGCTCTTGAACTGTGGTGTTGGAGAAGACTCTTGAGAGTCCCTTGGACTGCAAGGAGATACAACCAGTCAATCCTACAGGAAATCAGTCCTGAATATTCATTGGAATGAGTGATGCTGAACCTGAAGCTCCAATACTTTGACCACCTGATGCAAAGAACTGACTCAATGGAAAGGCCCTGATGCTGGGAAAGATTGAAGGGAGGAGGAGGAAGGGATGACAGAGGATGAGGTGGTTGGTTGGCATCACTGACTCGATGGATGTGAGTTTGAGCAAGCTCTGGGAGTTGGTGATGGACAAGGAAACTTAGCATGCCACAGTCCATGGGGTCGCAAAGAGTGACCCTATGAACTGAACCCATGCTATAAGGTCATGTTTAAAATCTTGCATGCTAGGTTTCAGCATTATGTGAACCAAGAACTTCCAGATGTTCAAGCTGCATTTAGTAAAGGAAGAGGAACCAGAGATCAAATTGCCAACATTCACTGCATCATAGAGAAAGGAATTCAAAAAAAATCTACCTCTGTTTCTTTGATTACACCAAAGCCTTTGATGATATCAATCATAATAAACTGTGGAAAGCTCTTAAAGAAATGGGAATACCAGACCATCTTAAATGTCTTCTGAGAAATCTGTATGTCAGTCAAGAAGCAACAGTTAGAACCCTGGATGGAACAGCTGATTGGTTCAGGATTGAGAAAGGAATGTGGCAGGGCTGTCTGCTATGTTACAAGCTGAAATTAAGATAGGTGGAACAAACATCAATAACCTCAGATATGAGGAAAGAAGCAAATGGCAGAAAGCAAAGACAAATTAAAGAGCCTCTTGATGAGAGTGAAGGAGGAAGTTAAAGAGCCAGCATAAAATTAAAAATTAAAAAAAAAAAAAACAAAAAAAAAACTAAGATTATGACATCCAGACCAATTACTTCATGGCAAATAGAGGGAGAAAAGGTGGAAGTAGTGACAGATAATCAATGATGGTGTGATCACTCATCTAGAGCCAGACATCCTGGAATGTGAAGTCAAGTGGGCCTTAGAAAGCATCACTACAAACAAAGCTAGTGGAGGTGATGGAATTCCAGTTGAGCTATTCCAAATCCTGAAAGATCTGTGAAATCTGTGAAAGTGCTGCACTCAATATGCCAGCAAATTTGGAAAACTCAGCAGTGGCCACAGGACTGGAAAAGGTCAGTTTTCATTCCAATCCCAAAGAAAGGCAATGCCAAAGAATGCTCAAACTACCGCACAATTGCACTCATCTCACATGCTAGTAAAGTAATGTTCAAAATTCTCCAAGCCAGGCTTCAGCAATACATGAACCGTGAACTTCCTGATGTTCAAGCTGGTTTTAGAAAAGGTAGAGGAACCAGAGATCAAATTGCCAACATCTGGTGGATCATCAAAAAAACAAGAGAATTCCAGAAAAACATCTATTTCTGCTTTATTGACTATGCCAAAGCCTTTGACTGTGTGGATCACAATAAACTGTGGGAAATTCTGAAAGAGATGGGAATACCAGACACCTGACCTGTCTCTTGAGAAGTCTGTATGTACTTCAGGAAGCAACAGTTAGAACTGGACATGGAATAACAGACTGGTTCCAAATAGGAAAAGGAGTACAACAAGGCTGTATATCGTCACCCTGCTTATATAACTTCTATGCACAGTACATCATGAGAAACGCTGGACTGGAAGAAACACAAGCTGGAATCAAGATTGCTGGGAGAAATATCAATAACCTCAGATATGCAGATGACACCACCCTTATGGCAGAAAGTGAAGAAGAACTAAAAAGCCTCTTGATGAAAGTGAAAGTGGAAAGGGAAAAAGTTGGCTTAAAGCTCAACATTCAGAAAACGAAGATCATGGCATCTGGTCCCATCACTTCATGGGAAATAGATGGGGAAACAGTGGAAATAGTGTCAGACTTCATTTTTATAGGCTCCAAAATCACTACAGATGGTGACTGAAGCCATTAAATTAAAAGATGCTTACTCCTTGAAAGGAAAGTCATGACCAACCTAGATAGCATATTCAAAAGCAGAGACATTACTATGTTTTTTCCAGTGGTCCTGTATGGATGTGAGAGTTGGACTGTGAAGAAAGCTGAGCACCGAAGAATGGATGCTTTTGAACTGTGGTGTTGGAGAAGACTCTTGAGAGTCCCTTGGACTGCAAGGAGATACAACCAGTCCATTCTAAAGGAGATCAGCCCTGGGATTTCTTTGGAAGGAATGATGCTAAAGCTGAAACTCCAGTACTTTGGCCACCTCATGCGAAGAGTTGACTCATTGGAAAAGCCTCTGATGCTGGGAAGGGTTGGGGGCAGGAGGAGAAGGGGATGACAGAGGATGAGATGGCTGGATGGCATCACTGACTCGATGGACGTGAGTCTGTGTGAAGTCCGGGAGTTGGTGATGGACAGGGAGGCCTGGCGTACTGTGATTCATGGGGTCGCAAAGAGTCAGACACGACTGAGCTACTGAACTGAACTGAACTGAGTAACAGATTTCCTCTTCTTGGGCTCTAAAATCACTGTGGACCATAACTGCCATGAAATCAGAAAAAAAATTTCTTCTTGCCAGGAAAGTTATAACAAACCCAGAGAGTGTGCTGAAAAGCAGAGACATTACTCAGCTGGCAAATGTCTGTATAATCAAGGCTATGGTCTTCCCAGTGGTCACATATAATTATGAGAGCTAGACTATAAAGAAGTCAGAGCACTGAAGAATTGATGCCTCCCAACTATGCTGCTGGAGAAGACTCCTGAGAGTCCCTTGGACAGAATGGAGATCAAAGCAGTCAATCTTAAGGGAAATCAACCCTGAATACTTGTTGGAAGGACTGGCACTGAATTTGAAACTCCAGTATTTCAGTCATCTGATGCAAACAACTGACTCATTGGAAAAGTACCTAATACTGGGAAAGGTTGAGGGCAGAAGAAGAAGAGGGCTTCAGAGGAGGAGATGGCTGGATGGCATCACTGATGTAATGGACATGAACTTGGGCAAACTTCAGGAGATGGTGAGGGACAGAGAAGCCTGGTGTGCTGCAGTCCATAGGGTTGCAGAGAGCCAGATACGACTTGGCGACTAAACAACAACAACATTATAGATCATATATTTTCTATTATTTCTGTTTCCTTATTGGAATTTTCACATTTTTCTGATCAATGAAGCTCCTGTTTTGGATTTCTTTGTCTTTTTCTGCAATATTCCCATTGGCTTCCATTTCTGCAAATGGGTCTGTGGCCTTTGCTGGGTTTCCACATTAAAAGCAGATTAAAGAAATACTTTAGAATGCCACATCACTCACAAACACAATAAATATCAAGTTTACAAAATGAGATATTCATTATGCTAGAGTCTCTCACTCTGTATATTCTTTTAATTCATTTGTAAATATTTTTGAGGGTTTATTATATGCCATCTAGTGGACTGAACACTTGGGAAAACAATGAAATAACAATGGAATCTACTTTATACCTGATTGCTTACATTTAAAGAGTGAATTAAATTTAATGTTTTCCATACTATCTTAAGATTGCTGTTTTATTACTAGAAATAAATAGCTTTCCAAAAGAAATCTATTTCTATAAATACAAGAAATTTCCATCCACCTTCAGAAATGAATGATGCCTCAAAAATTCTCATTTCCAAAATAATCCCCAAACCTCAATAATTTGCACTTTTATTAAAAGAATATCACTAGTATTTTGGTAAAAGGAAGATATGGCTATAGAGGATATCGTCTTCTGTAGAAAAGTGTTAGTATTTGCTGCCCTAACTCTCTATTTCTTTACTTTCCTTTTTCTTCTCAGAGGCCTCACTGTTTGCAGAACAGTAGAGGTGCCTCATGAAGTCCCCCACCCAGCCTCCCAGCTCAGCTCCACATAGATCTTCCACTTCCCCACCATGAGCCAGATTAATACAGGCTGAAGTGATCTGCTTGCTCAGGTTAGAACACACCATCTGTGCTAATGAAGCAATAACTTAACATGCAGATTTCTTACTCCTCTCAAAGAATTTATTTGTAATTTAAAGTCACAATTCCTTAAGTGAAAGAATTGTTCTAGATGGGAAATTAAGCCTTCTGTCATATCATCAGATGATATATTTGGGGGTGGGGGAGGATCTTACAATATTCATATTAGATCAACTTCTGAAGTCCTCTCTTCTCCTCTTCAATCTCTGCAATCTTTAAACATCATCTCAAGTCCCTCCATGGGATTCTGCCAACCACTTCAAATCCTGAAATTATACATCATTTTGGGTTGGTTTCCTAAGTGAATGCTTCACTCATTCATTCATTAAACAGACATTTATTGACAAATTAGGATGCGGTAAGTATTGTAACAGGTGCCAGAGATACATTAATATGTACTGCAATAAGTACTAGAGATTTAATACTTTAATATATGCCTTCATGAGCTTTCAGTCAATTAAGACAAAAAATAATTAAGCCTATGAAAAATTACAGAATAAAACCCTATAACAACAAAATTTGATAGTTGCACTTTATTTTAAAATTTATGTTATAATTCCATAATAGAACTAAGTAGCCTTCTTACAATTTTTTCCTATAAATTAAACATTATGAGACCAGTGGAAAGCTGGCCAAAATGATGTTTAACTTAAATATTGCAAGAAACAACGTATGTAGACTGCTGCCTGGCACACAGTTCTCTGCCTGGCACATAGTAATCCATCATAGCTACAGGTGCTGTTTTAAACTATTGATCCAAATCTCAAACTCTACAACTTTATAGAAATTCCTGATAATCATTGTTAGCTTGATGGATGATCATCAAAATCCACAGTACAGCAGAACTTTATCTTTCAAGTAAGAATGATCAGGATAAACTTTCAAAGTTTTAATGCTTTTATTAATTTATTTGACAAACATCAAAACTGCATGTCAGGCATTGGGAATATAAATTTGGTTACTTATATCCCTACCCTCAAGGATTTCACAACTAATCTATGAATAGTTGAAGAGGAATACAAGGAGACAATTTCAGAAACAGCAATTGTAAAGCTAGCTGTCTTCTGCAAGCACATAGAAAGACGGATTGCCTATTACCGTTCTTAAAGAAGAAAACATAGAGAGTCAGTCTCATGGGCATTCTAGACAGATGTACTAGTAAAGGTGCAGAAGAATAAGAAAACCTGTCAAGAATGTGCATGAATTGTTCAGACAAATGCTAACAGTAAATCTGGTATTGAAACCAGATGCAATTATGTTGCCTATAAAAAATATATAATTATAACCTCTGATGACTGGGTGGAGATGGCAATGGCACCCCACTCCAATGTTCTTGCCTGGAGAATCCCAGGGACGGGGGAGCCTGGTGGGCTGCTGTCTATGGGGTCGCACAGAGTCGGACATGACTGAAGCGACTTAGAGCAGCAGCAGCTGATGACTGGGTAAATGGGAGAATGTCAGATCACAAAGGCTTCACATGCTATTCTCAGGGATTTATCTAATAAGCAATTAAAAAATGAAAAAAATCAATAAGGCTAATTTTAAGGTAAAAATATTTTACCCCTTCTATTCTCAAAAATCATCTTCAAATAATAAGCACAAGAAACAAAGCTACTACTTCAATGAAACTAGAAAAAATTTCCAATGAAACTAGAAACATATGTAGAATCAAATTACAGTATATGAAGACTGAACTCATAGAGGAACGGCAGATAAATTGCACAGCAGAGGAAGGTCAAATCAAACTGGCAGCAGAGGAGTATATTGACAGGCTGGTTTACCCTGAGAATCACAAAAGATTCTGGAGGAGTTGATAGGGCACTAGAAGTCAGGGGGAGAGGGTGGGGGAGTAAGAAAATATTTACATGTTTAAAGTTTCTATAAAAAGTGTATAAAAAGCTTCCAGCTGCCCACAGGTTTGGACATTCTCCCTAACAGGAAGAGAGAGGTGTATATCCTGATGAATGTGAAACAAATTACTAACTCTGGGACCCCACACATACAGAATAAGAAGGTTGAAGCAAAGGCATATGATCATGAAAATATGAATGATAGAACATCCCAGCTCCTCTTTGCTGCCCAGTTACAGAACCAAATCATACTACCAAATTTATTCCTATCCAAATACCCATAAGAAGATAACTGTAACATGCTCCTGGAGGGCACTTTTCTAGAGAAGCTATCCTGCTTGGAGAAAATACTTGCAGGTCTTGATAAGGAAGTCCCCAGTGAAAGAGCTGGACTTCCTACCATTCCAGAGCAAAGCCAACCTTTCATATAAGACTTACTCAAATACTCACAACCTCTAGTTATGTTTTCAGTTTTTACTCTTACATAGGCATAGACACTAATGACAAGAGATTTTAGGAAAGCCTTCAACATAAAAGATAAGGCAAACAAACCAACTATTATAAATAAAAAGAAATAAAGGGGAAACAAGCATGAAAGATATAGTCAAATGTAATAAATTGATATTCTTAGGAAGATACAGAGACAGTAGATATTATATCTCCAAAATAAAAGCAAGATACTGTGAAAGAAGGGCTACCCTGGTGGCTCAGTGGTAAACAATCTGCCTGCAATGCAAGAGACAGCCTGCAATGCAGGAGATGCGGATTTGATCTCTGGGTCAGGAAATCCCCTGAGACAATGGAGAAAGAAATGGCAAAGAAATGGCACTCCAGTATTCTGGCCTGGGAAATCCCATGGACAGAATAGCCTGGCAGGCTACAGTCCATGGGGACACAAGGGTCAGACACAACTTGGTTACTAAACCACCACCGAAGTTGTGAACAAAAAGAAAGAGTAGCTCTTAGAAAAAAACAAAATAAGAGACTCAAGACCAAAAATTAATTCTGATTCTGATGGGAAAAGTAGGTGAAAAAATATTTTTGAAAACAGAAATGTATATAAAGGGGAAAATCAGAAAATTAGGATATCTAACCAGGATACTCAACATACAACAAATAGCAGTTTCAGAAAGAAAAAGGAAGAAATGGTGATAAGAATAATTTTTCATAATTGAAAAGCACAGGTCACCAGATAATGGGATTATGTGAGCAAATAAAACTGCTATTGTTTGGAACCTCTAAGTTTCAGATGATCTGTTTTATACCAGCTTTTAACTGATACACCCAGCCGAGGTCATTTTCTATACTCCAACTGCCTAGAGGCTGCCCAGAACTTTAGATATAGACTGAGCAACTTAAAGATGAAAGCACAGCAAAGAATACTTTTTATTATGTCTGTTTGGTTTTCACAAATACTTTAATCTTAGAATTTATAATTATTTTAAATTATGTATTTTATGTACTTTTTAATATCTGTCTTTTACTCTATAGATTGCAAGTTCCATGCAATAAAAAATCATGCCTCTTTTTTTCCCACCTCTTTTAGCCCAGGAAGTGGGCAAAATGCATGATCATTGCTTTTGAAATGAAGTAATGGAGTAACAAATATTAACAGAAATAGGTAGGTTCTAAGGTCAACAATAGCACCAAACACAGGGAAAGACCAGGAAGTAGATGACTACGTAGCAATTTTAGCACATGGACTGATGTAAGGGATAAATCGAATCATCTGTGTGTCTTACACATAACCATAACTATTTGTTCAATATGAATTCAGCAAAACAAAATTGTGACCTCTGACCTAGATAGCATTTTACTCCCTATCCTGTTGGGAAACTGTGTGAATGCCTCTGCATTCACAGACATATCAGCAGAGCAGTAGTTCTAACTCTTCAATCCAAGACTATTTTTAACTTTCAAAAATTATTAAGGAGCCAAAGACCTTTTATTGATGTGGATTTTATCTATAAACATTCCTCATTTATTTGAAAAAGACCTTTTAAAATATTTAATTCTTTAAAAATAATAATAACAGTTTTCTTATCCATTCGTCTGCTGATGGACATCTAAGGTGCTTCCATGTCCTGGCTATTTTATAAACAGTGCTGCAATGAACATTGGGGTACACGTGTCTCCAGCTGTGGTACATATACACAATGGAGTATCACTCAGCCATTAAAAAGAATACATTTGAATCAGTTCTAATGAGGTGGATTAAACTGGAGCCTATTATACAGAGTGAAGTAAGCCAGAAAGAAAAACACCAATACAATATACTAATGCATATATATGGAATTTAGAAAGATGCTAATGATAACCCTGTATGCAAGCTAGCAGAAGAGACACAGATGTATAGAACAGTCTTTTGGAGTCTGTGGGAGAAGGCGAGGGTGGGATGATTTGGGAGAATGGCATTGAAACATGTATAATATCATATGTGAAACAAATCGCCAGTCCAGTTTCGATGCATGATACACAATGCTCGGGGCTGGTGCACTGGGATGACCCAGAGGGATGGTATGGGGAGGGAGGTGGGTTGGGGGTGTCAGGATGGGGAACACATGTACACCCATGGCAGATTTGTGTTGATGTATGGCAAAACCAATACAATATTGTAATTAGCCTCCAATTAACATAAATAAATGTATATTAAAAAATAAATTAAAAATTTAAAAAAGAGAATTAAAAAATTTAAAAAATAAAAATAACAAACTTGTTCCATGTAACACAAGTAGTATATTTTTGCTAGAAAAACACATTCAATTTTCCAAAACAACAACTTTAGTGAGAAGAAAGACATTGTATAACATTCTTGCAAATCTCTTTTAATATCTGACACAATAGAAGAGAACTGTATTCTCCTTCTGTATTCATGCTGTTACAATATCATAGATCATGTAGCTCCTGGAAAATCCCACAATGTAATTATAAGAGAAAGAAAATCAAAAGGGAAAATAGCAGCTCAGTATTATTATGAAAATACCTCTGACCTTGTGAATCCTCTGAAATGTTCTCTAGCATTTGTCAAGTAAAAGTGGTGAAATATTTTCCCCTAAAGTTGGTGGCAATTTTTACAATTGACCAGCAGGATGGCAGAGTAGAAAGATATGATATCATCTCTTCTTACATAAACACCAAAATCACAACAAACTGCTTAACAACCATCAACAACAACAACAACAAAATATCTGGAACCTACCGAAAAACATACTTTATACCCAAAGACAAAGAAAAACGCACAATGAGATGATAGGAGGGGCACAATCACAATAACATCAAATCCAATACCCACAAAGTGGGTACCAGAGAAGTTTTCCATAGCATTGAAAGTCCTGAGCCCTATGTCAGTCTTCCCAGCCTGGGGGCCTGGCAATGGGAGTTGGAGGTCCCAGAGAATCTGGCTTTGAAGGCCAGCAGTGCTTGATTGCAGGAATTCCACAAGACTAGGGGAAACAGAAATTCCCATTCTAAAAGGGCACACACAAGTTTCCATGCATACCAAGATCCAGGGAAAAGGCAGTGACCTCATAAGAGACTGTCTCAGGTTTACCTGCTGGTATTGGAGGGCCTCCTTTGGAGGTAGAGGTGGCTGTGGCTCATTGTAGGGACAAAGACAATGACAGTGGCAGGTTAGGTGAATACTCATCAGTTTGAGCCTTCCTTTGTTGTTCAGTCACTCAGTTGTGAGAGGCTGCTATTTTCTCCCTGAGACATAGTGCCACCCAACAACTTATAGGCCCCAGTGCTGGGGTGCCTCAGACCAAACAACCAATATGGTGGGAACACAGCTCCACCCATGAGCAGACAGGCTGCTTAATGTCTTTCTGAGCATGGTTCTGCCCACCAGAAAGACAAGAGCCAGCTCAGCCACCAGTGGGCAGAAACTAGACCCTCCTAACAAAAAGCCTGCACAAGCCTCTTAGACAACCTAATCCAACAGACAGCAGGCAGAAAAAGTAAAAAGAACTACAATCCTGCAGCCTGTGTAGTGGAAAGTGCAATTACAAATAGACAAAGTGAAATTCCAGAGGAATATGTTCCAGATAAAGGAACAAAATAAAACCCCAGAACAGCTAAATGAAATAAAGACAGGCAATCTACCACCCCGCCCCCCCACCCCCCCCAAAAAAAAAAAAAAGAATTTAGAATAATGATAGTAAAGATGATTCAAAAATCTCAGAAAAAGAATGGAGGCAGAGATTGAGAAGATAAAAAAAAATGTTTAACAAAGACCTAGAAGAACTAAAGAACAAGCAATCAGAGATGAACAATACAATAAATGAAATGAAACTATTAAAGTTGGTTTAAAAGTAATTGCAGTTTGGCATTATTGAACTTTGCTATTTGATATTGGAATACATTCTTAAATAAATGTGGTTATGCTATACATCATTTTAATGCATATTTCTCACTTTATGCTTTCGCTAGTGATTTGCTACTTGTTGTTTATTTTATATTTATTTTAGACTAGGGAAATGATGTTAGACAAATTCCAGCAAATTCAAGTGATTTTATTGTTTGAGTTCAAAATGGGTTGTAAAGCAAAAGAGAAAATTCACAACATTGACAAAGCATGTGGCCCAGGAACTGTTAATGAACATACAGTGTGATGATGGCTTAAAAAGTTTTGCAAAGGAGATGAGAGCCTTGAAGATAAGAAGTGCAGTGGCAAGCCATTGGAAGTTGACAATGACCGATTGAGAGGATCATCAAAGTTGATCCTCTTACAACTATACAAGAAGTTGCCAAAGAACTCAGCATTGACCATACTACAGTCTCAGCATTTGAAGCAAATTGGAAAGGGGAAAAGGCTCAGTGAGTGAGTGCCTTATGAACTGACCAAAAGTTTTAAAAAAATCATCTTTTGAAGTGTCATCTTCTCTTCTTCTATGCAACAAAGAACCATTTCTCAATTGGATTGTGATATGTAACATAAAGTGAATTTTACATGACAATCAGTGACAACCAACTCACTGGCTGGACCAAGAAAAAGCTTCAAAGCACTTCCCAAAGCCAAATTTGCACCCTAAAAAGGTTATGATCACTGTTTGGTGGTCTGCTGCCAGTCTGACCCACTAAGATTTCTGAATCCCACTGAAAACACTACATCTGAGATGTGTGCTCAACAAATTGATAAGACACCAAAAACTGCAATGCCTACAGCCAGCATTGGTTAATTGAATGGGCCCAATTCTTCTCCACAACAATGTCTCACCACACATCACACAACCAATACTTTAAAAATTGAAAAAACTGGGCTACCAAGTTTTGCCTCATCAGTCATGTTCACCTGACCTCTTGCCAACAAACAACCACTTCTTCAAGCATCTCAACAAATTTTTGCAGGGACAACGCTTTGACAGCCAGCAAGAGGCAAAAATGTTTTCTATGGGTTCATCAAATCCTGAAACAGATTTTTATGCTACAGGAATAAACAAAGTTTTTTTCTTGTTGGCAAAATGTATTGATTGTAATGGTTTCTATTTTGATTTAAAAAAGACATATTTGAGCCTAGTTATTATAATGATGCAAAATTCATAGTCAAAAACACAATTACTTTTTCACCAACCTAAATGCACTCCATGGGGTCGCAAAGAGTTGGACAAGACTGAGTGACTAATTTTGGGCTTCCTTGATGCCTCAGACAGTAAAGAATCTGCCTACTATGTGGGAGACCTGGGTTTGATCCCTGGGTCAGGAAGATGCCTTGGAGAAGGAAATGGCACCCCACTCCGTTGTTCTTGCCTGGAAAATACCATGGACAGAGGAGTCATGTGAGCTACAGTCCATGGGATTGCAAGGAGTCAGACATGACTGAGTGACTAAATGCACTAGAAGAAGTCAATAGCAGAGCAACTGAGGCAGAAGAATGAATAAGTGAGCTAGAATACAGAATAGTGGAAATTACTGCTGCAGAACAGAATAAAGAATGAAAAGAAATAAAAGCAGTATAAGAGGCTCATTAAATTAACAAAATTAAATGCACCAGTGTTGCACTATAGGGATCCCAGAAGGAGAAAATAAAAGAGAAAATAGTTGAGAAAATATTTGAAGAGATAATAGCTGAAAACGTCTCTCAATGTAAAAGGGAAAAGTTACCCAAGTCCAGGAAACACAGAGTCCCAGGCAGGATAAACTCAAGGAAGAACATGCTGAGATACATATTAATCAAACTGACAGAAATTAAAAACAATGAAAAAATATCAAAAGCAACAAGGGAAAATTAACAAATAACATACAAGAGAACTCCCATAAGCTTATTAGCTTATTTTTCAGCAGAAATTCTGTAGGTTAGATGGGAGGTGCATGATATACTTTAAATTGATGAAAGGGAAGAATCTACCACCAAGAATGCTCTACCCAGCAAGGCTCTCATTCAGATTCAAGGAAGAAATCAAGAGCTTTACAGACAAGCAGAAGTCAAGAGAATTTAGCACTCCCAGACCAGTTTTGCAAAAAATGCTAAAAGAAATTCTAAAGTAGAAAAGAGGCCACTACTAGAAATAAGAAAATTAAGACTGGAAAAACTCACCAGTACAGAAAACATGATGCAAAGTTGGGATATTATCTATACAAAATTATGATATAAAAAACAACAATCTTGAGATGAGAATACAAATGCAGGATATTGGAAATGCAAGTGCAGTTGAAATTAAAATACCACCAACTTAAAACAATCTTGTTTACATATAGACTTCTATATCAAGAACGAATAGTAACCACTAACCAGAAATCTGCAATAGAGACACACAAAAAAAGAAAAAGGAATCCAAGCACAACACTAAAGTTAGTCATCAAATCACAAGAGAAGAGAACAAAGAAGAAGTGAAGGAAAAAAATCAACAAAAACAAACCCAAAACAAAAAAATGGCAATAGAAAAATACATCAGATCAGATCAGTCGCTCAGTCGTGTCCGACTCTTTGCGATACCATGAATCACAGCACACCAGGCCTCCCTGTCTATCACCAACTCCCGGAGTTCACTCAGACTTACATCCATCGAGTCAGTGATGCCATCCAGCCATCTCATCCTTTGTCGTCCCCTTCTCCTCCTGCCCCCAATTCCTCCCAGCAGCAGAGTCTTTTCCAATGAGTCAACTCTTCACATGAGGTGGCCAAAGTACTGGAGTTTCAGCTTTAGCATCATTCCTTCCAAAGAAATCCCAGGGCTGATCTCCTTCAAAATGGACTGGTTGGATCTCCTTGCAGTCCAAGGGACTGGCAAGAGTCTTCTCCAACACCACAGTTCAAAAGCATCAATTCTTCAGCGCTCGGCCTTCTTCACAGTCC
>NW_011481689.1:8095-8578 GCF_000754665.1 Bison bison bison | reverse complement strand
ACATTCATCAAGAGGCTTTTGAGTTCCTCTTCACTTTCTGCCATAAGGGTGGTATCATCTGCATATCTGAGGTTCTTGATATTTCTCCCAGCAGTCTTGATTCCAGTTTGTGTTTCTTCCAGTCCATTGTTTCTCATGATGTACTCTGCATATAAGTTAAATAAACAGGGTGACAATATACAGCCTTGATGAACTCCTTTTCCTATTTGGAACCAGTCTGTTGTTCCATGTCCAGTTCTAACTGTTGCTTCCTGACCTGCATACAAATTTCTCAAGAGGCAGATCAGGTGGTCGGTATTCCCATCTCTTGAAGAATTTTCCACAGTTGATTGTGATCCACACAGTCAAAGGCTTTGGCATAGTCAATAAAGCAGAAATAGATGTTTTTTCTGGAACTCTCTTGCTTTT
The DNA here is from genome assembly GCF_000754665.1 of Bison bison bison. Classification (NCBI taxonomy): domain Eukaryota; kingdom Metazoa; phylum Chordata; class Mammalia; order Artiodactyla; family Bovidae; genus Bison; species Bison bison. The sequence goes on along the minus strand of NW_011481689.1, from coordinate 8,170 downwards.
TCTATGATCCAGTGGATGCTGGCAATTTGATCTCTGGTTCCTCTGCCTTTTCTAAAACCAGCTTGAACATCAGGA
>NW_011481689.1:3589-7899 GCF_000754665.1 Bison bison bison | reverse complement strand
CTGGCAATTTGATCTCTGGTTCCTCTGCCTTTTCTAAAACCAGCTTGAACATCAGGAAGTTCACGGTTCACATATTGCTGAAGCCTGGCTTGGAGAATTTTGAGCATTACTTTGCTAGACCATGAGATGAGTGCAATTGTGCAGTAGTTTGAGCACTCTTTGGCATTGCCTTTCTTTGGGATTGGAATGAAAACTGACCTTTTCCAGTCCTGTGGCCACTGCTGAGTTTTCCAAATTTGCTGGCATATTGAGTGCAGCACTTTCACAGCATCATCTTTCAGGATTTGGAATAGTTCAACTGGAATTCCATCATCTCCACTAGCTTTGTTTGTAGTGATGCTTTCTAAGGCCCACTTGACTTCACATTCCAGGATGTCTGGCTCTAGGTCAGTGATCACACCATTGTGATTATCTGGGTCATGAAGATCTTTTTGTACAGTTCTTCTGTGTATTCTTGCCATCTCTTCTTAATATCTTCTGCTTCTGTTAGGTCCATATCATTTTTCTCCTTTATCGAGCTCATCTTTGCATGAAATGTTCCTTTTGTATCTCTGATTTTCTTGAAGAGATCCCTAGTCTTTCCCATTCTGTTGTTTTCCTCTATTTCTTTGCATTGATCACTGAAGAAGGCTTTCTTATCTCTTCTTGCTATTCTTTGGAACTCTGCATTCACGTGCTTATATCTTTCTTTTTTTCCTTTGCTTTTCACTTCTCTTCTTTTCACAGCTACTTCTAAGGCCTCCCCAGACAGCCATTTTGCTTTTTTGCATTTCTTTTCTATGGGAATGGTCCTGATCCCTGTCTCCTGTACAATGTCACGAACCTCATTAATAATTAATTTAAATGACAATAGGTTAAATGCTCCAACCAAAAGACATAGACTGACTGGATGAATACAAAAACAAAAACTGTACATGTGCCATGTCCCTCAGGTAGAGGGACACAAAGTAAGCAGATGGAAAAAAGGTATTCCATGCAAATTGAAATCAAAAGAAACTGAAGTAGCACTACTCATATCCAGCAAGATAGACTAAAAGAAAGACTATTACAAGAGAAAAGAAGAACACTATGCAATTCCCAAGGGATCAATCCCCAAGAAGAAGATAAAACAACTGTAAATATATATATGCACACAAAATAGGAGTACCTCAATATATAAGGTAAACACTAAATAAAAGAAGAAAGCATCAGTAGCACAATAATAGTGGGGGACTTTAATACCACAGTTTCACCAATGGATCAATGGACAGATCATCCAGACAGAAGGTCAGTAAGGAAACACAGGCCTTACATGACAAATTAGACCAGAAAGAATTAATTGATATTTATAGAACATTCCATCCAAAGCAGCAGAATAGGCCTTCTTCTCAACTGCACATGGAACATTCTCCAGGACTGACCAAATGTTGGGCCACAAAGCAAGCCTCAGTAAATTTAATAAAAATGAAATTTTATCAAACACAAATCTTATCTTTTCCAGTTACAATGCTATGGGATTAGAAATCAACTATAAGAAAAATAAAACTACAAAAAACACAAACACATGGAGGCAAAAAAATAAAAAATGTACTAAACAACAAATGAAGAAATTAGAATGAAAATAAAAAGTTACCTAGAGACATATGATAATGAAAATACAATGGTCCAAAACCTTTCAGATGTAGCAAAAGGAATTCTAAGAGGGAAGTTTTAGTAATACTATCTTTTCTCAGCAAACATGAAAAATATCAAATAAACAACATAAAAGCAACCAGAGAAAGAGGCACAAACAAAACCTTAAGTTAGTAGAAGGAAACAAATCATAAAGATCAGGGCAGAAATAAATGAAATAGTGACAAAGAAAATAGTAGCAAAGATCAATGAAACCAAAAGTTAGTACTTTGAGAAGAAGAATACATACAGTAAAGCTTTAGCCAAACTCACCTGGAAAAAAAGGGGGAAAGCTCAACTCAATAAAATTATAAATGAAAGCAGAGAAGTTACAGTGGACATAACCGAAATACAAAGGAGCAAGAGAGACTACTACAAGCAACAATATGTGAGTATTTAGATAACCTGGAAGAAATAGAAAATATGAACAAACCAATTACTAGTAATGAAATTGAAACTGTGATTAAATTCTCCAACAAACAAAATCCCCATCCCATATGGCTTCACGGGTAAATTCTATCAAACATTTAGAGAAGAATTAACACAATTCCTTCCCAAACAACTCCAAAAAAGATGGGAAGGAAGAAACACTTTCCAGCTCTTTCTATGAGCCTACCCTCATCTTCATACCAAAACCGAAAATATCATAAAAAAAGAAAACGACAGGCCAATAACATTAATGAATATAGATGCAAAAGTCCTCAACAAAATACTAGCAATTTGAATCCAACAATACATTAAACGATTCATACACTATGATCAAATGGGGTTTATCTCAAGGATCCAAGGATTTGTCAATATCCACAAATCAGACAGTGTGATACATCATCTCAACAAATAGAAGATTAAAAACACTATGATCATCTCAATAGGTGGAGGAAAAGATTTTGACAAAATTTAACACTCACTTTTTTTATGCTTTAAAAACTGTATCTAGATAGTGGGCACAGAGGGAACCCCATAATATAATAAAGGCCATGTATAATAAACTTGGACTTCCCTGGTGGCTCACATGGTAAAGAATCTGAGAGATTCTTTGCAGATTCAATGCAGGAGAACTGGGATGGGAAGATCCCCTGGAGAAGGGAATTACACCCCATTCCATTATTCTTGCCCAGAGAGTTTCACAGAAAGATGAGCCTTGCAGGCTACAGTCCATGGGGTTGCAAAGAGTCAGACACAACTGAGTGACTAAGCACACAAGCATACATAATAAACCTACAGCTAACTTCATACTGAAAAGTGAAAAGTTGAAAGCATTACCTCTAACCTCAGGAACAAGACAAGGATGTCCACTCTCACTAGTATGTTGTCACTTATTCAACATAGTTTTGGAAGTCCTACCCACAGCAATCAGAGAAGAGAAATAAAAGGAATCCAAATTGGAAAAGAAGTAAAACCATCACTATTTGCAGATTATGTGAAACTCTACATAGAAAATTGTAAATATGCAACCAGAAGACTACTAGAATTCATTAATAAATTCAGTAAAGTTGCAGGATACAAAATTAACACAGAAATAGGTTGCATTTCTATACACTAACAATGAAAGATCAGAAAGAGAAATTAAGGAAACAATCTCATTTACCATTGCATCAAAAAGAATAAAAAACCTAGGAATAAATCTACCTAAGGAGATGAAAGATCTGTACTACAAAAACTATAAGACACTAATAAAGAAAGTCAAAGACAACACTAACAGATGGAAATATAAACTGTGTTCTTGAATTGAAACAATGAATATTGTCAAAATGACTATAATACCCAAGGCAATTGACAGATTCAATGCAATCCCTATCAAATTACTAATAGCATTTTTCAGAAAACTAGAACAAAAAACCTCAAAATTTTTATGGAAGCAAAAGACCACAAATATCCAAAACAATCTTGAGAAATGAAAACAGCTAGGAGAATCAGGCACCCTGGCTTCAGAATAAACCACAAAGCTATAGTCATCAAAACAGTATTGTACTGGCATTAAAAAAAAAAAAAAAAAACACAGAAATATAGATCAATGGAACAAGATGGAAAGTCCAGAGACAACCTACGCACCTAATCTATGACAAAGAAGATAAGAATATACAATGCAGAAAGCAGTGTCTTCAATAAGTGGGAGATGGAAAAACAGGAGAGCTACATGTAGAAGAATGAAAATATAACACTCCCTAACATCATACACCAGAGAAGGCAATGGCACCACACTCCAGTACTCTTGCCTGGAAAATCCCATGGACAGAGCCTGGTGGGCTGCAGTCTATGGGGTTGCTAAGAGTTGGACACAACTGAGGGACTTCACTTTCACGTTTCACTTTCATGTATTGGAGAAGGAAATGGCAATCCACACCATTGTTCTTACTTGGAGAATCCCAGGGACAGGGGAGCCTGGTGGGCTAACCGTCTATGGGGTCGCACAGAGTCAGACATGACTGAAGCTACATAGCAGCAGCAGCAGCAGCAGCAGCAACATCATACACAAAATTAAGCTCAAAATCTATTATAGACCTAAATTTAAGGGTGGATACTATATAACTCTTAAGCAGAACACAGCAAGATCTTTTTTGACCTATCTCCTAAATTAATGAAAATAAAAATAAACAAATGAGACCTGATTAAACTTAAAAGCTTTTGCACAGCAAACGAAACTATAAACAAGATGAAAA
>NW_011481689.1:1878-2497 GCF_000754665.1 Bison bison bison | reverse complement strand
TGGAGCCCCCAAAAATAAAGTCTGACACTGTTTCCACTGTTTCCCCATCTATTTCCCATGAAGTGATGGGACCAGATGCCATGATCTTCGTTTTATGAATATTGAGCTTTAAACCAACTTTTTCCCTCTCCACTTTCACTTTCATCAAGAGGCTTTTTAGTTCCTCTTCACTTTCTGCCATAAGGATGGTGTCATCTGCATATCTTAGGTTATTGATATTTCTCCCAGCAATCTTGATTCCAGCTTGTGTTTCTTCCAGTCCAGCATTTCTCATGATGTACTCTGCATATAAGTTAAATAAGCAGGGTGACAATATACAGCCTTGACGTACTCCTTTCCCTATTTGGAACCAGTCTGTTGTTCCATGTCCAGTTCTAACTGTTGCTTCCTGACCTGCATGCCTGATGAACTATGGAATGAGGTTCGTAACATTGTACAGGTGACAGGGATCAAGACCATCCTCATGGAAAAGAAATGCAAAAAAGCAAAATGGCTGTCTGGGGAGGCCTTACAAATAGCTGTGAAAAGAAGAGAAGTGAAAAGCAAAGGAGAAAAGGAAAGATATAAGCATCTGAATGCAGAGTTCCAAAGAACAGCAAGAAGAGATCAGAAAGCCTTC
>NW_011481689.1:0-1392 GCF_000754665.1 Bison bison bison | reverse complement strand
ACTACTGCACAATTGCACTCATCTCACATGCTGGTAAAGTAATGTTCAAAATTCTCCAAGCCAGGCTTCAGCAATATGTGAACCGTGAACTTCCTGATGTTCAAGCTGGTTTTAGAAAAGGCAGAGGAACCAGAAATCAAATTGCCAACATCCGCTGGATCATGGAAAAAGCAAGAGAGTTCCAGAAAAACAACTATTTCTGCTTTATTGACTATGCCAAAGCCTTTGACTGTGTGGATCACAATAAACTGTGGAAAATTCTGAAAGAGATGGGAATACCAGCCAACTGACCTGCCTCTTGAGAAATCACTAATATTAAAGAAACACAAATCAAAAATACAATGAGATATCATTACCTCATACCAGTCAGAATGGCCATTATCAAAATATCTGCACTGAATGCTGGAGGAGTGTGGAGAGAAGGGAACCCTCCTACACTGGTGGTGGGGATGGTCATTTCTATGGTCACTATATGGAATAGAATGAAGATTCTCTAAAAAAAAAAGTAAAAACAGAGCTACCATATGATCCAGCAATTTCACTCCTAGTTATGTATCCAGAGGAAAATGTGGTTCAAAGGATGCATTCACCCAAGTAGTCACTGCAGTTTTGTTTACAATTACCAAGACATGGAAGGAACGTAAATTTCCATTGATAGATGAATGAATAAAGAATATGCAGTATATGTATATTTCATGGAATATTACTCAGCCATCAAAAACAATGAAATAATGCCACTTGAAGCAACTTGGATGGAACTGAATATTACAATACTAAATGAAGTAAGCCAGACAGAGAAAGATAAATATCATATGATATTTCTTATATATGGAGTCTAAAACATAGACTACAAATGAACCTATTTACAAAATGGAATCAGATTCACAAACTTAGAGAATGAAGTGGTTGCGATGGGGAAGAGTAGGAGAGAGGGACATTAGGATTTTGGGACTGACCTGTACACACAGCTATATTTAAAACAGAAAACCAACAAAGACCTACTGTATAGCACAGGGAATGTGGACCAATATTCTGTAATAACCTAAGTGGGAAAAAAATTGAAAAAGAATAGATACCTGTATATGTGTAACTGAATCACTTTGGTGTACACGTGACACTAACACAACTCTGCTAATCAACTGTGCTCCAATATAAAATAAAAATTAATAAAAATAAAGCTGCTGGTACATTTAAGATAATGCAATTATTAAGAATCACAAAAAACCCAAGAAACAAAATGAGCCATTGGATTTTCTTAGTTCCAAACAAAATCCACTCTAAAAACTCTGTTAATTTTAATAAGGCTATTCTTAGCAAAATAAATTTGGATTTCTCAATGGATTAATCATATATAATGTGAACTGTTTTTCCGTTCTTTGGACAACTGTATAA
>NW_011481688.1:11136-12755 GCF_000754665.1 Bison bison bison | reverse complement strand
TCTGAAAGAGATCGGGAATACCAGACAACCTGACCAGCCTCTTGAGAAACCTATATGCAGGTCAGGAAGCCACAGTTAGAACTAGACATAGAACAACAGACTGGTTCCAAATAGGAAAAGGAGTACGTCAAGGCTGTATATTGTCACCCTGCTTATTTAACTTCTATGCAGAGTACATCATGAGAAACGCTGGGCTGGAAGAAGCTCAAGCTGGAATCAAGATTGCCAGGAGAAATATCAATAACCTCAGATATGCAAATGACATCACCCTTATGGCAGAGCTCCACTATTACTGGTTTTTATAACCTTCAAAGTCCCTTTCTTTGAGAATAACCACACCTGTATTTAGTGCCTACCATTTCCTTTACACAGTAGGACTCCTTAATAATAGTGGCAGATAATAGTGTTTACAAAGGACCATATATCAGGCAATTTGTGCTTCACCAGTAACTCCATGAAGCCATGAAGAACCTGCCTGTAAAGCAGGAGATGATCAGGAGACATGGGTTTGATCCCTGAGTTGGGAAGATTCCCTGGTGCAGAAAACGGCAACCCACTCCAGTATTCTTGCCTGGGAAATCCCATGACAGAGGAACATGACGGTCTGCAGTCCATGGGGTTGCAAGACTCAGATACAACTTAGTGACTAAACAACAACAACAAAAACCTAATACTAATATGATATAATGTTACTGCAGAGAGCTCTGCTCTGAAATCTCACTGATCTGCTTTCTAAGCCTGTATTTTCCAACTGTAGCTTTTTGATGTATATTGATCAAATATCAATTAATGTATATTAATATAAAATATTAATATTAATATACGTCAAATATTTGATGTATATTAAAAATTTGCTTAATTCCTTTGAGCATTAGTATCCAAATCTGTAAAATGTGTCATGTAATATAACCTATTTCATAGTGTTTTATGAAAATTAAAAGAAAAAAATGCAAGTTACATTAAAATTATTCAATAAATGTTGGTAGAAAGACTCATTCTTTTTGCTAACTCTCTTTTACCCCTCCTTAACAAATAATAAAACTGAGCCTCTTAGTATCTTTCTGATGTTATATAGCAAGTAAGACTCTCCAGTGGAAAGGGTCTAAAAAGGAACAGCTTGCCAATTATACAAGGCATTTCTTTAAAGGGAAACCCTCTGTTAGCTTTTTAACTCACTGGTCCTTAGCAAGATTGGCTTGACATCTTGCAATTTCCAGATGTCAGATAATGATATCCAAAAACTCTCAAAAAACACTAAATTAACCTTGCTTTTATGAGTGTCAATGATAAATGTTTTTAAAATCACATAAACTGCAATTTATGTAAGGAAGAGCCTTAAGTGAAGGACATGATGATTACAAAATAGTTTTGGAAATGCAAGTGGTCATTTGTTTTCCTGGAACTGACTTTAACTCTCAATAACTGGAGAGTTATTGGCATGAAAAGTGCTCTCACTCCTAACAATCCAAAGGATAAAAAGGAGCCTATGTCACTTAAATATTATTAAATTAAGTAAATCTTGGTTATCAATCAAATGAAAAATTTGGACTGATTTGGGAATGTCCAACTTTAAAGCTACCTGTATGACTTGTAAAAATTGACTGGAAGAGGTGGTGCAT
>NW_011481688.1:8641-8968 GCF_000754665.1 Bison bison bison | reverse complement strand
CTTTGGGATTGGAATGAAAACTGACCTTTTCCAGTTCTGTGGCCACTGCTGAGTTTTCCATATTTGCTGCATATTGAGTGCAGCACTTTCACAGCATCATCTTACAGGATTTGAAATAGAGAAATTGGAATTCCATCACCTCCACTAGCTTTGTTCATAGTGATGCTTCCAAAGGTCCACTTGACTTCACATTCCCGGATGTCTGGCCCTAGGTGAGTGATCACACCATCATGGTTATCTGTGTTGTGAAGATCTTTTTTGTATAGTTTTTCTGTGTATTCTTGCCACCTCTTCTTAATATCTTCTGCTTCTGTTAGGTCCATACCA
>NW_011481688.1:3170-8541 GCF_000754665.1 Bison bison bison | reverse complement strand
CTAATCCTTTGAATCTATTTGTCACTTCTACTGCATAATCATAAGGGATTTGATTTAGGTCACAGTTGAATGTTCTTTGTTTTTCCCTACTGTCTTCAATATAAGTCTGAATTTTTCAATAAGGAGTTCATGATCTGCACTACAGACAGCTCCCCATCTTGTTTTTGCTGACTGTATAGACAGAAGATATCTCCATCTTTGGCTGCAAAGAATATAATCAATCTGATTTGGGTATTGACCATCTGGTTATGTCCATGTGTGAGTCTTCTCTTGTATTGTTGGAATATACATTTCTGAAAAATAAAAAAGAAAAAGACTTTTTTGATAAAAAATATATTTCTGATAAAAAAGATATTTTTATCAATACATTTCTGAAAAATCAGAACTTGATACTCATTGATATCAAAGCTATTTGCCTTGACCCTTTTAGCCCTAGAGTTTTGTGTTCTAAAATTAATCATGCTTTATTTCCTAAGTATCCCATTTTATCCATTTAACTGATCCAGGAAAATTAACTCTGAGACTCTTGCTATGCTTTGGGGGCATTATTGACTCTGCTTAGGGAAAACAGATCTTAAAGAACTGAGAGTAAATCTTTCTCCCAGTGGGATAAGAAGATGCTGGGCTCTTGATTCTCTGAAAGGCCAACAAGACAGTCTTTCCCTGGGGAAGTAGAAACTCAAGTATAAACTCTCCTTTCTGAAAGCCAGAGTGTAGAAGAGCCAGACAGAGACAGAACTCCCTGGCAGAGATTACTGTCTCCATCCAGAAAGTCTGCTCCAGCAGAAAATGAAGTCACCACTGTGATGGTGGACCCCTCACTAAAGCAGGGACTGCACTGGTAATAAAACTGGGTTTGCAGTTGGAAGACCTGTAGGTTTTAGGAAAGGTGTTTGAGGACAGGACTTGAAGGGACATGAGAAAGAGAAGTGGCATGGAGCCAGATGAAGATGATGATGGCAAAGCTGAGCCCAGAGTCTGTGTGTGCTGGGGAGAGGTTTGGTCCTTGTGGGATTTCATGGATTTGCACCAGAGTATCATGTTGGAGAGAGCTTGACAATCCTTGGTTGAACTCTTCTGAGAACATGAGGGAGAATGCAGATTTGAAAGGGGAAAAACATTTCCTATCATACTCCCTTAATTATCATTACTTAGGAATCTTCACTAGTTGCCTTTTATTGCCTTTCTCATTTCATAAAAGTACCTGATCCACTTTCTGTTCTCTCCTTTATTTTTCTGACTCCTTTTGTCTTCTTTCTTCGCTATCCAATCTATTTTGCTGTAATTTCAGAATTTTCTTTTTGCATCTTCTCTCTACCATCTATATTTTTGGGCACATATGCTTCTGTTCTCCCCCACTTCTTCTACTCTCTCTCTCTTCCATTCATTTGGACTAGAGTCACTTCAGCATGCACAGCTTTCTCCAGACCCACATAGATCCCCAGGGGAAGCAAGCTTAGAGTACCATTTCCACTCAATGCTCTTCTCACTCTCATCATTATGATTTATTACTCCTTATCCCTCTTTCTTGCTTTACTCACGTCCCTTTGAAAAAATGCGACAACAGACTCAATACTCTTTTAATATTAATGAAAATTCCTATATCTTCCACTTATTTTAATTTAGTACCCAAAAATAACTGATAAAAGTCTCTGCACAGGTGTGGCTCTGTAGACCAAGAACAATAATCTTACAGGACAAATCATTAAGAAGGTTTCCCTGGTGTAATGGCCTAAGAGATCACAGTTGCTGCTCCAAGGAACCCGTATACAGGCTTGTTGGAACAACAAAATGAGCAGTGAAGTCTATTAACCTATGCAGTGTAACCTAACAATTGGGGGAAAACAGGGATGAATGATATGAATACAGAGAGTTAAGGAGGAGAGGCATGAGGGCACAGTAGAGAAGACATACTCCTCAAAATAGAGGCTAAGAAGCTTCGAGTTAATGTGCAACACGGAAGATGGACTTCTAGTTCTAGTGGTCTGACACTCATGGATTCTTCTGATTAAAATAGTCATACCCACCCTTATGATCATCTTTTCATCTCTGGTGTTGGAAGTTAGACCATGTTATCTAGGTGTCTACATTTAGTTATATCTTGATATATCTAGGTGTATTTTATTTTTTTTAATCCCATTTGATTTAGTGGACCTCTTGGTTCTGGTTATTGATATATTTCATCATTTCTGAAAGGCTCAAAGCTCTATCCCTTTCTTTTCTTCAATCTGGAACTTGGATTTTATTTGTTAGACCTTCTTACTCTATCCTCAATTCCTCTGACACTTTCTTCAGCATTTTTCAACTCATGGACTGTAGCCCACCAGGTTCCTCTGTCCATTGGATTTTCTAGGCAAGAATCCTGGAGTGGGTTGCCATTTCCTTCTCCAGGGGATCTTCCGGACCCAGGAATCGAACCTGGGTCTCCTGTATTGTAGGCAGATTCCTGCATTACAGGCGGATCCTTTACTGACTGAGCTACAAGGGAAGCCCCATCTTTTAGTTCACTAATTATGTTTCAAATTGTGGCTTATATGCTATTAAGCTTATCTCTTAAATTTTTTAATTATTGTATTTTTATATCTAGGAGGTATAACTGGTATTATTTTAAACATTATCTTTGCTTATATTTTCAAGTCTATCTCTCATTTCTTTTTTTAAAGAGCCATTGGAAAAAATGTTTCAATATTAATATCAAATAATGACTATCTCAAGATTTTGTAGGTTGAATTCTATGATCTATTGTTTTCTGGGGTTTTACTCCTAACCTTTTTTCTTTTCAATAATTTTTTTACTGCAAACAATTTCTTCAGAAGTCTATATTGAAATTCTTTGAGGCCTGAGATAAAAATTTGTTCCTCAAAAGGATTTTGATTTGATCCTGTTGTTTTCTGATGCCACCGCCCATAACCCAGAATAACTTTAAATATCTTTTGAGCCAAAGAGCTGGTGTGAACTCAGGATGCAAAGTCACATAGAACCAGCTTGTACATCAAAATTTACAGAGAAGATTTTTCCCAAGTAATGAGATTTGAAGTAGTTTATTTCCTTAGAAGTTCCCAGTGCAGATGTGGAATTGAGATGAAGGTGGGGACTTATTTCTAGTGCACAACACCATTCAGTAGTGCTGTAAAGTCCTACCATATAGAAGATCACATAATAAATAGATTCTCACCCTGCTTGAACCTGGATTTTATCTTCTGTCCCTGAGCTCTATTAGGTAAGAAAACTGGTGCTGATGTTCATGAAATGCCACCAGTGTCCTCAGGTTGAAAGCCAACATTGATGTTTCATTTCAATGTCTGAATTTCACTTGGTCCTTAATCTGATAAATCTTTCTTTTCTGTCTGTTCAAGGATCCATTAAAGGCATTTAAATACACATGCAAACACAAGTATTTATGGGTATAGGTATAAGTAAGAATATCGGTGTGGGTATGGATGATGGGCATTGATAGAGATTTGACTTAGACATAATATTAAAAATGTTTTTATTAATTTTCATCAGGGAGTTTCTCTATGTACCCAGTCTATCATACCTCTGCATACTCTCAATTTTTACTCCCTTAAAAACTTGATTGTGGTTGCCATCTACACTTTAGAATGCATTTATACACAATTTAAACTTTAAACTATAATGTTTTCTCAGCCTTTGATTTTATCTGATACTTAACTAATTTCTGATCCATTAAACATCAACGGAGGAAACAGACTTGTGTGAGTGCCCTCCAACATTCACATAAGAGAAAATGGAAGATGATACATAGATGAAAGAACCATAGGAAACATTTATTTATATATTCAATGAAAATTTATTAGCCACTTCTGTGTGTCAAAAATGTTCTAGACACAAGGAATGGGAGTGAAAGAGGTGGCTTGTGTCTATATCTTCAAGGATCTTATAAGTTAAATCCACACTCGTGAGAGTCTGTGGTAGAATTAACACCTTCTCTCTTCTTCAGCTACCTAAAGACATCTTCCTCCCTGAAGTCACTGCCAATGCTGCCTTATAGCAACAGCTCCCTCTCTACTGAAGCCTCTGAGTTCCTCCTGAACTGTTTTGTCAGGTCCCCCAGCTGGCAGCACTGGCTGTCCCTGCCCCTTAGCCTCCTCTTCCTCCTGGCCATGGGGGCCAACACCACCCTCCTGATCACCATCCAGTTGGAGGCCTCTCTGCATGAGCCCATGTACTACCTGCTCAGCCTGCTCTCCCTGCTGGACATGGTGCTCTGCCTCACTGTCATCCCCAAGGTCCTGGCCATCTTCTGGTTTGATCTCAGGACCATCAGCTTTTCTGCCTGCTTCCTCCAAATGTTCATCATGAATAACTTCCTGCCCATGGAATCATGTACCTTCTTAGTCATGGCCTATGACCGCTATGTGGCCATCTGCAAGCCTCTGCACTACCCATCCATCATCACAGACCAATTTGTGTCAAGAGCTCTTGTCTTCATCTTGGCCCGAAACACATTTCTTACTGCACCTATTCCCATCCTCTCTGCACGGCTCCATTATTGTGGAAGAAATATAATTGAGAACTGTATCTGTGCCAACCTCTCCGTGTCCAAGCTCTCTTGTGGTAACATCAGCCTTAACAAAATCTACCAATTAATTTTAGCCTGGACTCTGCTGGGCTCTGACCTCATCCTCATCTTCCTCTCCTATATCTTCATCCTCCGAGCTGTCCTTAGACTCAATACAAGAGGGGCAGCTGCTAAAGCTCTGAGCACATGTGGCTCTCACTTTATTCTTATCCTCTTCTTCAGCACCATCCTGCTGGTTTTTGTTTTTACCCATTTGGCCAAGAAAAAGGTTTCACCTGATATTCCTGTCTTACTTAATGTCCTCCACCATGTCATTCCTGCAGCTCTCAACCCCATTGTCTATGGTGTTCGAACTCAGGAAATTAAGCAGGGGATTTGGAAATTATTGAGGAAGGGTAGTGACAGCAGAAAGTAATTATATTCTTGCTGCTCTCCACGAAGAATACTCAAAATCACAATTGAAAAGCAAGGACTGGGATATAGAAATAAAGTTCTAATCTTCTTCCTGTTCTTGCCTAATGATATGAACTGTGCAGTTTCCTCTTACTCAGAGGCACATCCTAGTTCTTATCATTCCATGGTATCCTGGCAGAGACAAAGGATAAAGATGTATAATCTTTCATCATGCTAGCCAGACCTGGGGTCATAAATTTGACCCCTAATTTGACCTAATTGTCTGCTTCTAATTATCTCCCAAGTAGAACTAGTGGAGATGAAAAAAATCTATGCTCACTTAAAAATGTGTGGCTAAAGCAAAAAAGCTCTTAAAGACTGTGCTTTGACTTTGGAAGAGTAAATATAAGATTAAAAAGCAACTGCTTAAAAGTG
>NW_011481688.1:1549-3070 GCF_000754665.1 Bison bison bison | reverse complement strand
TCTCGGCTTGTTGTTCGAAAGCAAGTGACCTACTGAAAAAGACAAAAACATGTAAAATTAGTTGTACTGTAGTGTCACAAGAGTTTGATTTAAACACATGAATAAGGCACTTTGGTAGACCAGAAAAGAGAGACATTTATTTCTCTAGGTGGAATTCATTTACCTCCCTGATGTCCTCTTTTAATCCACACCATCTAAATTGCCTCCCAGGCACTTTCTCAAAAACATAAACTACATCCTGCCTTTGGGACTTCTTACTTTTTGTTGCTCTGTCCACATAGGTCTTTCCCTTGGGTCCATTCAGTTTCCTTGACCATGATATTTAAAATAGTATCCACTAAGAAAAAAAAAACAAACTTGTACCAAGTCTGGTGTCATCTGATCCTTAATGTTTGTTCTTGATTCACCTTAAGTCACTCTGATATGGCCACAGTGGCTATTGTATTTTTTTTTAACTTTACAATATTGTATTGGTTTTGCCATACATCAACATGAGTCTGCCATGGGGGTACACGTGTTCCTCATCCTGAACCCCCCTCCCACCTCCTTCCCCATACCATCCCTCTGAGTCCTCCCAGTGCACCAGCCCCAAGCTTCCTATATCATGCATCGAACCTGGACTGGCAATTTGTTTCATATATGATATTATACATGTTTCAATGTCATTCTCCCAAATCATCCCACCCTCTCCCTCTCCCACAGAGTCCAAAAGACTGTTCTATACATCGTGTCTCTTTTGCTGTCTTGCATATAGAGTTATCATTACCATCTTTCTAAATACAGTTAGTATACTGTATTGGTATTTTTCTTTCTGACTTACTTCACTCTGTATAATAGGCTTCAGTTTTATCCACCTCATTAGAACTGATTCAAATGTATTCTTTTTAATTGGCTGAGTAATACTCCATTGTGTATATGTACCACAGCTTTCTTATCCATTCATCTGCTGATGGACATCTAGGTTGCTTCCATGTCTTGGCTATTATAAACAGTGCTGCAGTGAACATTGGGTACACATGTCTCTCTCAATTCTGGTTTCCTGGGTTTCTGGTATGCCCAGCAGTGGGATTGCTGTGTCATAAGGCAGTTCTATTTCCAGTTTTTTTAAGGAATCTCCACACTATTCTCCATAATGGCTGTACTAGTTTGCATTCCCACCAACAGTGTAAGAGGGTTCCCTTTTCTCCACACTCTCTCCAGCATTTATTGTTTGTAGACTTTTGGATCGCAGCCATTCTGACTGGCATGAAATGGTACCTCATTGTGGTTTTGATTTGCATTTCTCTGATAATGAATGACGTTGATCATCTTTTCATATGTTTGTTAGCCATCTCTATGTCTTCTTTGGAGAAATGTCTGTTTAGTTCTTTGGCCCATGTTTTGATTGGGTCATTTATTTTTCTGGAATTGAGTTGAAAGAGTTGCTTGTATATTTTTGAGATAAGTCCTTTGTCAGTTGCTTCATTTGCTATTATTTTCTCCCATTCTGAAGGCTGTCTTTTCACCTTGCTTATAGTTTCC
>NW_011481688.1:0-607 GCF_000754665.1 Bison bison bison | reverse complement strand
AGTGAAGAAGTTTTTATAGATGGAAGAGATAAAGCAGAAACAACAACTAAATGCAATGTGATACTGGAAATAAGATCCTGGAAAAGAAAAAGGACAGTGGGGAAACTATTGAAGTTAGAATAACACGTGGAGTTTAGTTAATAGTATTGTACTGGAGTGAATTTCTTGGTTTTAATAAGTGTACTACAGTTATATAAAACAGTATATTAGGGAAAATTGGATGAGGGGTAAAAGGGAACACTCATACTATTTCTGCAATTTTCTATAAGCCAAAAATTAGTTTAAATTAAAATATTAAAACAAAAAAAAATAAAATAGTATCCAACAATATTCCCCCCAAACACAAACAATTTTCTAATCCCTTGTCTATTTAGCATTTATCACTAAACATTTATCACTATTCTGCATAGCATTTATCACTATCTAGTGACCACAAATTTTACCAATTTATTTGTTTTTTAAGTCTACATTCACTAGTTTATTTCTTTAAAAAAAGTTTAATTAATTAATCTCAAAAATATACAAGCAACTCTTTCAACTCAATTCCAGAAAAATAAATGACCCACTCAAAAAATGGGCCAAAGAACTAAACAGACATTTCTCCAAA
>NW_011481687.1:9889-10318 GCF_000754665.1 Bison bison bison | reverse complement strand
TGAAAGAGACACATGTATTCCATTGTTCATTGCAGCATTATTTACAATAGCTAGAACATGGATGTAACCTAGATGTCCATCAACAGATGAATGGATAAAGAAGTAGTGGTATATATACACAATGGAATATTACTCAGCCATAAAAAGAAATGCATTTGAGTCAGTTCTGATGAGGTAGATGAACCTAGACCCTATTATACAGAGTGAAGTGAGTCAGAAAGAGAAAGAAAAATACCGTATTCTAACACATATACGTGGAATTTAGAAAAATGGTACTGAAGAATTTAGTTACAGGGAAGAAATGAAGAACAAACATAGAGAATAGACTTATGGACATGAGGAGAGGGGAGGATAGGGTGAGATGTATGGAAAGAGTAACATGGAAACTTACATTACCATATAAAAAATAAATTGCCAACAGGAATTTGC
>NW_011481687.1:9111-9789 GCF_000754665.1 Bison bison bison | reverse complement strand
AACTAAAACACTTTCTAACACCATACACAAAAATAAACTCAAAATGGATTAAAGATCTAAACATAAGACTGGAAACTATAAAACTCCTAGAGGAAAACATAGCCAAAACACTCTCTGACATAAATCACAGCAGGACCCTCTATAACCCACCTCCCAGAATATTGGAAATAAAAGCGAAAATAAACAAATGGGACCTAATTAAACTAAAAAACTTTTGCACAGCAAAGGAAACTATAAGCATAGTGAAAAGACAGCCTTCAGAATGGGAGAAACTAATAGCAAATGAAGCAACTGACAAAGAATTAATCTCAAAAATATACAAGCAACTCCTGAAGCTCAATTCCAGAAAAGTAAATGACCCAATCAAAAAGTGGACCAAAGAACTAAACAGACATTTCTCCAAAGAAGACATACAGATGGCTAACAAACACATGAAAAGATGCTCTACATCCCTCATTATTGAGATTCCCTGGTTATTAGAGAAATGCAAATCAAAACTACAATGAGATATCACCTCACACCAGTCAGAATGGCCCTCATCAAAAAGACCACAAACAATAAATGCTGGAATGGATGTGGAGAAAGAACACTCTTGCACTGTTGGTGGGAATGTAAATTGATAGTCATTATGGAAGATGGTATAGAGATTCCATAAAAACCTAGGAATAAAACCACCAT
>NW_011481687.1:6047-6204 GCF_000754665.1 Bison bison bison | reverse complement strand
TGGGAGAAACTAATAGCAAATGAAGCAACTGACAAAGAATTAATCTCAAAAATATACAAGCAACTCCTGAAGCTCAATTCCAGAAAAGTAAATGACCCAATCAAAAAGTGGACCAAAGAACTAAACAGACATTTCTCCAAAGAAGACATACAGATGG
>NW_011481687.1:4392-5724 GCF_000754665.1 Bison bison bison | reverse complement strand
AATAAGACAAAAAATGTCATTTCATATAATTCCAGTCTTGATTCTAAGTATGATTTATCCTAATATTTAATTCATTCAAGGCCAGTTTAAGATTCTGAAAATGAGGATATTAGAATAAATGCTTGCTTAGAGCTCTCTTTACAAAAAAGTACTTAATGAATACATACAAAGCTTCAATTACATTTTTCACTCTAATAACCTCTTTGATGTCACTAATCACATGCCATTTTAAGGCTTTGGTTCCAGAATGTCAGGATTAAGGATTAAACATAAGCCAGATGATATCTCTTTTGTGTTACGTGTGTGCAAAAGAAGCAACTTCTATAATCAATTTCCATTGATCTGATTACTTGAAAAAAGGTACTGCCAACCTTTGTGAACTGCTAGGAGTTACTTAGTGAACATGCCCTGCTACCCTGAAAAATGAACTGACAACTTGAGACTAGCAAAATTACTCTGGAACATTGATTTATCTGCTAGCAGATTCCCTGTAGCCTGATTACTTTAAAATATTTTAATCTATTAATTTGAAACCACAGCCATTTGTATGCAGTATTGCATGATGGAGTTGGGGAGCACCTGGAAGGAAAGTAGAAATCAAAGATGGTAGTGGGAAAGTACTTAAAGACGAAATTTCAACACAGAGTGGCTATCATTGCATGGAGTTATAGAAAGGGAAGGAAGAAGTTAATTGGCCAGTTGTATTTGTCTAGCTAGTAAACATTGTGGGTTGTATGCTGTATTTTCATTTACAGGATAGGAAACTGAAGAACTTAATTTTATCACCTGTGATGGGTACAGTAGAATGGCAAAAAAATAAGGGATTAAATTATTTGAAAGGTATAATATGTTTCCCGTTTCATTAGTTGTTCCATATTAATCAAACAAAAATAAAAACCCATGTGCACTGAAGACTGTATGCCCAACATTTTGTATTTGAGTTCTACTGGCCAAACTGTATTCAGCTTGGTATAAATCATGCATTTGATTACACTTAGCCTTCTTTCTAGACTTAATAGTGTTCCTCTTTCTATGGTTGATCCATCTAAGAATGAACTAGAATTCTATTTTATGTAGCCCCGTGATTTTAATAAAATGCTTTCTCTTTTTTAATTGTATATTTTTATTTATGGATCTCCAGTATTTGACAGTCTCTTTCTTCTTGAAAATCTTATATGCTTTATGATTGTACATTATTCCTAATTTTTCTTTTATTTTTAAAATTTTCTTTTATTTTAAAATTTTTTAATTTAAATTTATTTATTTTAATTGGAGAATAATTACTTTACAATATTGTATTTGTTTTGCCATACATCAACATGAATCCACCAC
>NW_011481687.1:0-811 GCF_000754665.1 Bison bison bison | reverse complement strand
AAGCCGTCTGGACCTGGGATTTTGTTTGCTGAAAGATTTCTGATTACAGTTTCAATTTCTTTGCTTGTGATGGATCTGTTAAGATTTTCTATTTCTTCATGCTTCAGTTTTGGAAAGTTGCACTTTTCTAATAATTTGTCCATTTCTTCCAAGTTGTCCATTTTATTGGCATATAATTGCTAATAGTAGTCTCTTATGATCCTTTGCACTTCTGTGTTGTCTGTTGTGATCTCTCCATTTTCATTTCTAATTTTATTGATTTGATTTTTCTCCCTTTGTTTCTTGATGAGTCTGGCTAATGATTTTGTCAATTTTACTTATCCTTTCAAAGAACAAGCTTTTGGCTTTGTTCATTTTTTCTATGGTCTCTTTTCTTTCTTTTGCATTTATTTATGCCCTAATTTTTAAGATTTCTTTCCTTCTACTAACCCTGGGATTCTTCATATCTTCGTTTTCTAGTTGCTTTAGGTGTAGAGTTAGGTTATTTTTTTGACTTTTTTCTTATTTCTTGAGGTATGCCTGTATTGCTATGAACCTTCCCCTTAGCACTGCTTTTACAGTGTCCCACAGGTTTTGGAGAAGGAAATGGCAGCCCACTCCAGTGTTTTTGCCTGGGGAATCCTGGGGATGGTGGAGCCTGGTGGGCTGCTGTCTATGGGGTCGCACAGAGTTGGACAAAACTGTAGCAACTTAGCAGTAGCACAGGTTTTGGGTTGTGTGTTTTCATTTTCATTCATTTCTATGCATTTTTTGATTTCTTTTTTGAGTTCTTCTGTGATTTGTTGGTTATTCAGCAGCATGTTGTTCAGCC
>NW_011481686.1:12430-15420 GCF_000754665.1 Bison bison bison | reverse complement strand
GACACCACCAACAAGCCCATTGGAACTAGGTGACAGATTAGTAAGGCTGGAAGAGACAAAATTAGTATGTGAAAATTAACAGTTTTTCTATACACAACAAAAATTTATCTAAAATAGTAAACAACTACATTTATAATAGCATCAAAACAATAAAATACTTAGGAATAAATGTAACCAAGTAGATTAAAAAAAGCTGTGCAAGAAGTATAAGACAATGATGGAAGTCATTGTAGCAGACACAAATAATGTGAAACCTATCCCACATTCATGGATTGAAAGATTAATATTAATACATTCTCCATGTTAATTAAGGCCAGAAAAAGCAGGCTTAAAACTCAACATTGAAAAAGGTAAGATCATGGCATCTCAGTCCAATCACTTCATGGCAAATAAATGGGGAAACAGTGGAAACAGTGACAGACTTTTGTTGGGGTCCTTCAGTGGATTAGGAGGCAACGATAAGAAAAGTGAAAGAGAGAAAGAGACTGATACTCCCTGGTTTATGCAGAGAACCAATAAAGTCCTTGATATAGGACTTGCATCTCTCAAGTGCCCTCATCGTGTGTCCTCTCGAGGGGGTGAAGGCACAGGGTACTTTCTCGAGAGAGTCTTAGAAGCCCAGGCAGAAGAGTGAGCAAGACAGGTCTCTGCACTCCAGAGAATCAGCTGAGGAGAGAGAGAAAGAAAGAAAGACACGGAGACCCAAGCTCTGATGGAGCAAAGGTGCTTTATTAGCAGAAATGCAGGCTTATATATATTTAGTAAGATGATTACTCAGCCATTACACAGGATGAAATTTTATCAATACCCACAATATATATAGTCTAATACATACAAGGTCACTGATGCTGAAAAGAGTCACTGCATGTCTCATCCATGACCTCAGTCCTGAGAACTGCATGCAGCTTTACTCATTCTTGGAATAGGAACTGATAAGGAACAGAGAATCTTGGAGAAATAGAAAACAGCATGCAGGAATCCTCCTGTTAAATGTTCCCTGACAGATTTATTTTCTAGATCTCCAAAATCACTGCTAAAAATATATGACAAACCAAGACAACATAGCAAAAAGCAGAGACATTACTTTGCTGACAAAGATCCATCTAGTCAAAGCTATAATTTTTCCAGTAGTCAAGTATGGATGTGAGAGCTGGACAGTTAAAAAAAAAAAACCCTCTAAGAGCTAAAGAATTGGTGCTTTTACACTGTGGTATTGGAGAAAACTCTTCAGAGTCCCTTGGACTGCAAGGAGATCAAACTAGTCAATCCTAAAGGAAATCAACCCTAAACGTTCGTTGTAAAGACTGATGATAAAGCTTAAACTCCAAAACTGATGGCCAACTGATGGAACTTACGACTCATTAGAAAAGACCCTGATGCTTGGAAATATTGAAGACTGGAGGAAGAAGAGGACGGCGAAGGGTGAGATGGTTAGATGGCATCCATTAGAAAAGACCCTGATGCTGGGAAAGACTGAAGTCTGGAAGAAGACGAGGATGGTGAAGGGTGAGATGGTTAGATGGCATCCATTAGAAAACACCCTGATGCTGGGAAAGATTGAAGGCTGAAGGAAGAAGAGGACGGTGAAGGGTGAGATGGTTAGATGGCATCACTGACGCGATGGACATGAGTTTCAGCAAATCCAGGAGTTTGTGATGGACAGGGAGGCCTGGCATGCTACAGTCCATGGGGTCGAAAAAAGTCAGACATGACTGAGCGATTGAACTGGACTGAACTCATAAATATAAAGTGATTCTAAATAATATTCAACTGCTTTTTTTTCTATATAAATAAAAAGAAAAAGATTCTAAATATTTACGAAATCACAATGGATTTTGTAAATTCAAATGAATCCTTAGAAATGAGAACAAATTGGTGGGCACCATTCTTCCATGATTTAAAACTGTGTTACAAATATATAGTAATCAATGGAATATGGAACTGGAATAAAAGCAGATAATGTAACAGAATTGAAATACCAGAAATAAACCCATGCATATACTTGACAAGGTACCAAAATATTTAAAGGGGGGAGGGTGAAATAGTGTTTTAAATGGTCATGATGGAGAGTTCTGACAAAATGTGGTCCACTGGAGACGAGACTGGCAAACCACTTCAGTATTCTTGCCTTG
The DNA here is from genome assembly GCF_000754665.1 of Bison bison bison. Lineage (NCBI taxonomy): Eukaryota > Metazoa > Chordata > Mammalia > Artiodactyla > Bovidae > Bison > Bison bison. Next base: position 13,288 of record NW_011481686.1, on the reverse strand, counting down.
AGAACCCTATTAACAACATGAAAAGGCAAAAAGATAGGACACTGAAAGATGAACTCCCCAGGTCAGTAGGTGACCGATATGCTACTGGAGATCAGTGGAGAAATAACTCCAGAAAGAATGAAGAGACAGAGCCAAGACAAAACAATACTCACTTGTGGATGTGACTGGTGATAGAAGCAAAGTCCTATGCTATAAAGAGCAATATTGCATAGGAACCTGTACTGTTAGGTCCGTAAATCAAGGCAAATTGGAAGTGGTCAAACAGGAGATGGTGAGAATGAACATAGACATTTTAGGAATCAGTGAACCAAAATGGGCTGCAATGCGTGAATTTAACTCAGATGACCATTATATCTATTACTGTGGGCGAGAATCCCTTAGAAGAAATGGTGTAGCCATCATAGTCAACAAGAGAGTCTGAAATGCAGTACTTGGATGCAATCTCAAAAATGACAGAAAGATTTCTGTTTGTTTACAAGGCAAACCATTCAATATCACAGTAATCCAAGTCTATGCCCCAACCAGTAATGCTGAAGAAGCTGAAGTTGAATGTTTCTATGAAGACCTACAAGACCTTCAGGAACTAACACCCCCAAAAGATATCCTTTTCATTATAGGGGACTGGAATGCAAAAGTAGGAAGTCAAGAAACACTTGGAGTAACAGGTAAACTTGGCCTTGAAGTACAGAATGAAACAGGGAAAAGGCTAGTAGAGTTTTGCCAATAGAATGCACACTGGTCATAGAATCCACCCTCTTCCAACAACACAAGAGAAGACTCTACACATGGACATCACCAGATGGTCAATGCTGAAATCAGATTGATTATATTCTTTGAATCCAAAGAAGAAGAAGCTCT
>NW_011481686.1:9275-10484 GCF_000754665.1 Bison bison bison | reverse complement strand
GTAAGCGTCTTTATTTTTCTGGACTCCAAAATCACTGCAGATGATGGTTGTAGCCAGGAAATTAAATGACGTTTACTTCTTGGAAGGAAAGTTATTACCAACCTAGATAGCATATTAAAAAGCACAGACATTATGTTACCAAGAAAGATCCGTTTAGTCAAGGCTATGGTTTTTCCAGTGGTCATGTATGGATGTGAGAGTTGGACTATAAAGAAAGGTGAGTGCCAAACAATTGATGCTTTTGAGGTATGGTGTTGGAGAAGACTCTTGAGAGTCCCTTGGACTGCAAGGAGATCCGACCAGTCCATCCTAAAGGAGATCAATCCTGGGTGTTCTTTGGAAGAACTGATGTTGAAGCTGAAACTCCAACACTTTGGACACCTGATGTGAAGAGCTGACTCATTGGAAAAGACCCTGATGCTGGGAAAGATTGAGGGCATGAGGAGAAGGGGACAACAGAGGATGAGATGGCTGGATGACATCACCGACTCCATGGACATGGGTTTCTTTAGACTCCGGGAGTTGATGGAAAGGGAGGCCTAGTGTGCTGAGATTCATGGGATCGCAAAGAGTTAAACACTACTGAACAACTGAACTGAACTATATATACAAAATTTAACCATAAAATTATATAACCATAAAATATAAAGAATCCCCACCATTTGGGATTGTATGGACAAACCCTTAGAGTATTACAGCATGTGAAATAAGTCAGATTGAGAAAGACAAATACTTGTAATCTTACTTATAAATGGAATCTAGAAAACAAAACAAAATAGATAATCTGAACTCAGGTAAAGGAAACACACTATTGGTTGCCAGGTGTGCAGTTTTGCTGGTGGAAATGGATGCTGGTGGACAACAGATACAAAATTCTAGTTCTTAAATGAATAAGTATTTATGATATAACGTATGGCAGAGGAATTATAGTTAACAATACAATATTATGTATTTGAAAGTTACTAAGAGTGTAAATCTTAAAAATTCTCAATGTAACAAAATTAATCATAGCTTTGTGAGTTTATGGATGCAACTAATCTTACTATGCTAATAATTTTGCAATATAAACACATATCAAATTATTACTTTGTATGCTTTAAGTTTATACATCAATTATATTTAAATAAAGCTGAATAATTGTGAAAGTGATAAAAAAGTGTCAAGGATAAAAATTGCTGGGACTTGTCAAGGATATTTTTCCCTATGTTT
>NW_011481686.1:8731-9175 GCF_000754665.1 Bison bison bison | reverse complement strand
TTAAGACTTTGATCTTTTTTGAGTAAAATTTTGTGAGTTGGGTAAGGTACAAACCTAATTTATTACTTAATATGAAGGTATACACTTTTCCCAACACTATTGAGGAGACTATCCTTTCCACATTTGTAGTTGTTGGTGAATTTGTCAAACACTAGTTGAATATATAGGCATAAGTTTATTTGGGGGCTATATTAGAATAAGTATAGAATATATTCTTTTCATTCATTTATATATCTATTTTTATGTCAATGTCATACTGTTTTGACCACTATAGTTTTGTGATGTAGTTTGAAATCAGAAAGTGTGATGCTTTCTTTCTTTCTTAATTTTTTCTTTCTTAAGATTGTTTTGCCTACAGTATGGTACTGGCACAAAGACAGAAATATAGATCAATGGAACAAAATAGAAAGCCCAGAGATAAATCCACTGACCTATAGATACCTT
>NW_011481686.1:8028-8631 GCF_000754665.1 Bison bison bison | reverse complement strand
AAGAGATACGGGTACCCCAATGTTCATCGCAGCACTGTTTACAATAGCCAGGACATGGAAGCAACCTAGATGTCCATTTGCAGACGAATAGATAAGAAAGTAGTGGTACATATACACAATGGAATATTACTCAGCTATTAAAAATAATGCATTTGAATCAATTCTAATGAGGTGGATGAAACTGGAGCCTATTATACAGAGTCAAATAAGTCAGAAAGAGAAACACCAATACCGTATATTAAGGCATATATATGGAATTTAGGGAGAGGGCAATGGCACCCCACTCTGGTACTCTTGCCTGGAGGGTCCCATGGGCAGAGGAGCCTGGTAGGCTGCAGTCCATGGAGTTGCAGAGAGTCACACATGACTAACTACTTCACTTTCACTTTTCACTTTCATGCATTGGAGAAGGAAATGGCAACCCATTCCAGTGTTCTTACCTGGAGAACCCCAGGGATGGGGAGCCTGGTGGCTGCCATGTATGGGGTTGCACAGAGTTGGACATGACTGAAGTGACTTAGCAGCAGCAGCAGGATGGAATTTAGAAAGATGGTAACAATGACCCTATATGCAAGACAGCAAAAGAGACACAGATGTAAAAAA
>NW_011481686.1:4538-5410 GCF_000754665.1 Bison bison bison | reverse complement strand
TGAAATTGAGCAAACTCTTGGAGATAGTGAAGGACAGGGAAGCCTGGCATGCTGTAGTCCATGAAGTCACAAAGAGGAGGACATTACTGAGAAACTGACAACAACTGTGTCAGTGCTAAGTCACTTCAGTCGTGTCCGTCTCTTAGCAAACCTATGGTCTGCAGCACATCAAGCTCCTCTGTTCATGGAATTCTCCAGACAAGAATAATGGAGTGGATTGCCATGTTTTCCTTAAAGGGATTTTCCTAATCCAGGAATTGAACCCATGTCTTTTATGTCTCCTGAATTGGCAGGCATGTTCTTTACCACTGAGTTACTTGGAAAGCCAAATGCATTATGTTGAGGTACATATATTCTATTGGAACTTTAGAGAATATTTTTTAAATCATGAAACGATATTGAATTTTGTCAAGTGCTTTATCTACATCTCTTGAGATAATCATAAAATTTTTGTCCATTATGCTGTCATATTGGTGTATTTCATTTATTTATTTGCTTATATTGACCCATACTTACACCTCAGGAATAAATCCCACTTGATTATGATGTGTGATCTTTATATTCTTTGTTCACTTAGGTTTCCTGGTATTCTGTTTAGGATTTTTCCATCTCTGTTTATGAGGTCTGTTGAACAATAATTTTCTTTTCTTGCATTTTTTTTTTTTTTGTCTGATTTCAGTATCAGGTTGAAAGCAGCTTTGAAAAATGAGTTTGTAAGTGTGCCTTCCTCTTTGATATTTTTAATTTATTTTGAGACCATTGATATTAATTTTTTTTATTTACATGACTGGTAGATTTTACTAGCAAAGTAATATGGTGTTAGACTATGTTATTGGTGGAATTTGATTACTGATTCATTCTCATTGCTTATT
>NW_011481686.1:3919-4438 GCF_000754665.1 Bison bison bison | reverse complement strand
TTCATTTTGATGCAAATGACATAATTTCATTCTTTTTTATGACCGAGTAGTACTCCATTATGTGTGTATATATTTTATAATGCATATACAAACATGTGGTGGAGACAATTTTAAATTGTCTTTCAGAATTCCTTATCCATCTTTATCCATTCATCTTCAGATGGACTTTTAAGTCGATTCCATGTCCTGGATATTGCAAATAATACTGCTATGAAGATTGGGGTGCATGTATCTTTTTGAATTATAGTTTTCTCCAAATATATGCCCAAAATTGAGACTAGGAACTTTTGATCATATCTATTGACTCTTTGCAACCCCATGGACTGCAGCATGCCAGGCTTCCCCATCCATCATCAACTCCCGGTGCTTTCTCAAACACAGGTCCATCAAGTTGGTGATGCCATCCAACAATCTTGTCCTCTGTCATCCCTTCTCCTTCTGCTGTCAATCTTTCCCAGTATCAGTGTCTTCCAGTGAGTCAGTTCTTCACATCATGTGGCCAAAGTATTGGAGCTACAG
>NW_011481686.1:2918-3491 GCF_000754665.1 Bison bison bison | reverse complement strand
TTTTTCAATTTTGTATGTTTTCCAAAAAAGAAACTTCTAGTTCCTAATATATTCTATTGCTGTTCTGACCTCTAATTTATCCTCTAATAATTTTTCCCATCCTTCTGCTTACTTTTGACTTTGTTCATATGTTTCTAGTTCCTTGAGGTATAAAGTTAGATTTCTTAGGTAAGCATTTTATTAATTTGGTAAATATTAATACCTGTACACTGTACTTACTTTTTTATTGAAGTATAGTTTATTTATAATATTAAATTAGTTTCTGGGTTACAGCAAAGTGATTCAGTTACATTATATATATATATATATATATATGTATGTATGTATGTATAAACACAGTACCTACTTTATATGTAGTAGTTTGTATCTGCTAATCCCAAACTCCTAATATATCTCTCTTTCACTCCTTTCCCCCTTTGGTAACCATCAGTTTGTTTTCTATGTCTGTGGGTCTGTTTCTGTTTTGTAAGTAAGTTCATTTGTGTCATAGTTTAGATTCTACATATAAGTGATTATCATATGGTATTTGTATTTCCCTTTTTGACTTAGTTCACTTAGTATGATAATCTTTAG
>NW_011481686.1:0-718 GCF_000754665.1 Bison bison bison | reverse complement strand
ATTGACTTTGACCAATATCTCTTGATATAATACCAGAAACAAAGTATAAAACTAAAAATAGACAACTAGGACTTTTAAATTGACATTCTTCTGCAAAAGAAAAAAAAAAAGGGAAAATAAGCAAGAAAATAAAAAGGCAATTAACAGATTGGGAGAAAATTTTTGCAAAATATGTATCTGATGTGTTAATATCCAAAATTTATAATAAACACATTTAAGTAGAAATAAAACAAAAATAGAAATTTTAGTCAAAATGTGGATAAATAACTAGTCATTTATCCAAAAGTGAAAGAAAAATGGTCAGTAATTATGTAAAGAGGTGCTCAGTGTTACTAATCTTCAGGAAAATGCAAATCAAAAACACAATGAGGTATCACCTAATATCTATTATAATGGCTAATATCAAATAGGCAAAATATAATAAATATTGGTGAGAGTGTGAGAGAAGGGACTTTTTGTGCACTTTGGTTGGGAACATAAATTGTCTCAGCAATTATGGAAAGCTGTGATAGGTGGGGCCATGCTCAGTAAATCTGTAATCCAATTTTCTATTGATGGGTGGAGCTGTGTCCTTCATATAGTTTGGCCTGAGACCAACTATTGTAGAGTAAGTGGCTGTTGGTGACCTTCAAAAGAACTTATGACAGGACTGTTGTATTCAATGCCCTTGATGCCACTGGAGGCCACTGTCAACCCATGCCTCAGTTGGAGACTCCTG
>NW_011481685.1:9214-9747 GCF_000754665.1 Bison bison bison | reverse complement strand
GTGCTTGTAAATGTGTTTTGCTGTGTTACAGAGGATACGGATGGTAAACAGGCACTTTTTCTATATTGGGTCCTTCATCCAAAAGCTCAAGCCTTTCTGACACACTGTCGGCACGTGCATCTTTCTATTCCTTTCTAACCCAAGAATAGTTTGGAAAAATAGTGAATTGCTGATCAGGAAAGGAAAATGGGGCAAGTGGGTGGCAAAGTCACCATGTAAGTACATGCCCTAACGCCTTGGGAGCAGGGCCATAGCTTTGCCGGCCTCCCCAGGCACCGTTCACACTGGATTTTAGGGAGAAGGCTTCCCCTGATGCCGGTCCATTTTATGGAATGCAGTCACCACTTTACACCCACTTCTCAGCCTTTTCCAACAATCACAAGTTTACCATTTTTCTAACTATTCTCAGAGTGGGGGTTGATTCATAATGGCACCCCACTCCAGTACTCTTGCCTGGAAAATCCCATGGATGGAGGAGCCTTAGTAGGCTGCAGTCCATGGGGTCGCTAAGAGTCAGACATGACTGAGCGACT
>NW_011481685.1:8381-8989 GCF_000754665.1 Bison bison bison | reverse complement strand
CCCAGGCAGCTGAACTATCCTCCGCAGATGTGGGGAATGACCTGCCTGTGGCCTCTGTACTCTCCTCGGTCCCTCTCAGGATCAAAGCCACACACAGAGAGGCTGCCTGTTGGGGTCAGAGGGGCAGCCTGTGACCACAGAACAAAGTGAATCTGATTAGGCCTCAGGACGTGCTAACCTATGACCATAGTCCCATTAGCACCTTGCCTTGAACTGAACCACTAAACAAATCAACTAAAGACACCTCACAGCAAGCTGCAGGCCTCGGGAAGAGAGTCAAAGAAAAAGGGTTCTAGGCAGAACAGGAGACTTTTCCCAAAGGTAAGACGGGTAACCCAATTCTGGCTCTTACCTCCTCAGCTTCCTTCTGAGATGTCTTGGGGACATAGTGGCACCGGTTAGCATAGAGGGGCTTCAGATCCTGGAAAGGGAAAAAGATTTGAACACACACACATCTCAGAGCAGGTAGTGTTGGGTTAATTTCTGTGAGGATCAGATAAAAATGTTCTAATAACTACTTTCTATTGGGCCACTTAGTTAATGAGAAATTAGGAAATTGATTGAGAAATGTGTTTCTTAACATTTCCTATCTGGTTTTCTTTTATTTC
>NW_011481685.1:3926-5607 GCF_000754665.1 Bison bison bison | reverse complement strand
TGGAGGAGTCTGGAAGGCTGCAGTCCATGGGGTAGCTAAGAGTCAGACACGACTGAGCGACTTCAGTTTCACTTTTCACTTTCATGCACTGGAGAAGGAAATGGCAACCCACTCCAGTGTTCTTGCCTGGACAATCCCAGGGACGGGGGAGCCTGGTGGGCTGCCATCTATGGGGTCGCACAGAGTTGGACACGACTGAAGTGACTTAGCAGCAGCAGCAGCTAACGGGTATGGGGTTGTTTGGGGGATGATGAAAACCTTCTAAAATTGATTTGGTGATAGTTTGCACATATCCATGAATGTACTAAAAGCTCAGAATTATATGCTTCAGATGGATAAATTAGATGAGATGTGAACTATGTCTCAATAAAGCTGTTTAAAAAAAATTAGAAGTGGGAAGAGGAGGGAAAAGGAGGAAGCCATTTTAGCTCATGATGCCATGAAAATCTACCGCAGGCTTCTTGGCCACTATGCCTGTGTTGCCATGGAGACTGCCTCGGAGTGAAGAGTGCTTGTCAAGTGGGGATAATCATGCCTGCCCTACATATCTCACAGGATGGTTGTGGGTCTCAAATGAGATAATAGATGTCAAGGCACATTGAAACGCTAAATTCACCACACAAAAACAATTATTATCATTAAGATGGCGCCTGTTGGAACAAAACAGCACACAATACTATGAGTGACTACAAGCATGCTACAAAAATAGGTATATATACTCAGAGGGTAATATGTGAAAATTGCCTATGCGATAGAATTGCTATTTTAGGGTGGTTAGGGTAGTAGGAGAGTGGATGTCACAAGTTCCTGTTGTGTCATTTGCCTTTTCAAAAAGAAAAAGATGGCTGCTCTCAGCTAAAATAATAAGGGATGGATCTGATACAGGAACCAATGTATTCTTGGCCCCAAAAGAGAACTGGGCAAAAAACCTCTCTCTCCCACCCCATACTTTCCCCCTGCCCAGAAATGGTCTCCTTACACACCAACACTGACTATCTGAATTCCACTAAGCTTGGCAAGTGAGGGACTGACTCTTAAATTTGGGAGGAGAGTCCAAGAACAAGTTGGGATTAAAACAATGTTGCAAATCACCCTTGCCCAGATCCATCCATACCTAGGACTCTCCCTCAGGCTAACCTGCACTGTTAGCCAAAGACTGAAATGGAATAAAATACCATTGATCCACAGAAGATCCACAGAATATTCTATGATTCAATTTTGCTCTAATTCACTTGTTTTAGAAAATACACAGTTCCAACTAGTTCATAGGATGTTTTCATTTTCTTTTTTATTTATGGATTTTTAATTGCTTTATGTTTTCATTTTCACTGTTGGTTCAGTTGGGGATAGAAATAAGTGTCTGAGTGGGTTGTGGGGGCTCACTAAGCAGCTTAGCTCACTCTTGCTTGGGATTTGTGGGCCAGATCAGGGCCACGCTATGACCTCCCTAGGACTATTGCCTTTTGCAACTCCTTCCTCCATTCAAAATTCTTTGTTATGACTGCATTGGTATAAAGACAAATTTCTATTACATGTGAAAACTTTTTTTTTTTTTTTTTTGCCTAAAAGGTCATCATTTTTCCTCTGATTTGAAAATAAATTATATTTTTCTGGGACCCTATAAAAGTTCATGGTTGTGGGCACTGTGTCTATTGAGCCCAATGGAAGAAGGTAGCCTTGG
>NW_011481685.1:0-1039 GCF_000754665.1 Bison bison bison | reverse complement strand
AACAAGTTTCCTGGAAGCTTAGGGGAAGGGAGCTGTTTCTTTTGTGGTCCAACGTGGGCAACCTTAGGAAGTGTGCTACCCATCCACAGAAATGTTGAGCTCTTTCAGATGAAGAGGTGGTCTGATTGTGTAGCCACGAAAACTTACCATCTGCCGTTTGTTCTCCACGAGGTTTGATCCAATGATTCCAAGGAACGATCCAAAGCCAAGCTGTAAAGCAACAGGGCATGGATGGTCAGCCTGCCCACGCACACAGCCATTCCAGCCCCAGGATAGGATTCAGGATCGCAGAAAAGAACCTGCTAAACCTGTGCAGTTGTTACGCACACAAATACAGTATGAGCTAAAAAAGCATTTCTTTCACCATTTACCAATTTGCCCCTGTAGATATGAATCACACCTAAAAAGAAACTCAAGTGCCCGAAAGCTAAAAGTAAAAGTCAACCATAGCTTTTCAGAGCCTGCTGATTTCAATTTCCATATCCATTACCTAGCATGTGACCAGTGAGTCAGTCAGAGTCGGATAACGGTGAAAAGCACGAATTATATTCTGATCTTTATCTTTTCTTTGAAAAGAGACCTTCTACCCTGATGCACGAATCACAAAATAAAGGTTGGAAACAGCAATTTTTGATGCATCTGCCACACTAATCAAACCCAGGAAGTACTTTAGAAATCAGCAAGCACCTTAACTTAGACTTAAAAAAAAAAAAAAAAAAGAACAATTTTTTTGAAAGCCTGTATTTGTGGTTGACCCACTGCAATTTATGTGAGCACTTCTTCACCTCTTCTTCCATCTCTGCTTCATTTATGGACAGAAAGCATTCATTAAAGGGTGAGCAGAAATGGCAGTGTAAAATGCTGAGAAACAATCTCCCTGTCTTAGCGTCTGGGATGATGGCTCGGAGTAGCAAATCCCACTTTGCTCTCAGTTCTGACATTAGTGGACTGAGTCTGCCAGTCTCGGCTGGGAACGATCACTAACTGACGGCCGTTATCAGGAATGAAAGTGGAAGAAGTAAAATGTGGTGGGAATGGA
>NW_011481684.1:13247-14595 GCF_000754665.1 Bison bison bison | reverse complement strand
GGTAAACATAACAGACTGTGGATGCATTTAAGCACAGCAAGTCTCTTGTACACTCTGGGGTAATGCAAATTGACTAGGAGAAATGGGGTTCTAGACTCAATAGAAAGGACAGCAGTGCATTTAAGCCCATTAACAAGTCCTTGTAGGCTCTTCAGTAATACAAAGGGAGTTAGGTGGGGATGGGATCCTAGATTAATAGAAAGGACTGCAGCTGGATTTAAGCACATTAACAGTGCCAGTTACCTTATGTGGTAATACAAATCCAGTAAGAACGAAAATGATTCTAGATTAACAAAAGGGACTGTGGCTGCAGTAAAGCACATTAACAGTCCCTTATACCCTCTTTCATAACGCAAATTAGTAGAAGATCATGGGAAAGTAGGCCAACAGATGAGACTGTATAGGCAGGTAAGTGCATTACCAGTCCCAAATACCCTCTGCAGTCGTGAAACAGTTAGCTGGGGATAGAATCCTGTGTTAATATAAGAGGTTGTAGCTGCTTTTAAGCACATTAACAGTCTATGTATCCAGTGTTAAACCAAACCATTTAGGAGTGGATGGAAACCTAGACTAATAGAAGGAACTAGCTACTTTTACGGAGAAGGCAATGGCACCCCCACTCCAGTACTCTTCTGGAAAATCCCATGGATGGAGGAGCCTGGTAGGCTGCAGTCCATGGGGTCGCTAAGAGTCAGACATGACTGAGCGACTTTACTTTCACTTTTCACTTTCATGCATTGGAGAAGGAAATGGCAACCCACTCCAGTGTTCTTGCCTGGAGAGTCCCAGGGATGGGGGAGCCTGGTGGGCTGCCATCTATAGGGTTGCACAGAGTTGGATACGACTGAAGTGACTTAGCAGCAGCAGCAGCTACTTTTAAGCACAGGAACAGTCCCAAGTAATCTGCAATCATGAAAAGGGAGGTAGGTGGGGGATGGGATCCTAGGACACTGCATTTAGGCACATTAACAGTCCCTTGTATCCCCCTTAGTAATGCAAATGGAGTAGGAGGGCATGGAAATCTCAACAGAAGAGACTGTAGCTCTAATTGAGTCCATTAACTATTTCAAGTAACCTCTGCAGTCATGCAATGAACACAGGCAAATGTAAAAGACTGTAAATGCATTTAAGCACGTTAACAGTCTTGGTTACTCTATGTGGTACTACAAATCCAGTAAGAAAGAAACTGACGCTAGGTTAACAGGAGGGACTGAAGCTCCAGTTAAGCCCAAGTACCCTCTCATTAAAACAGAGTTAGGTGGGAATAGAGTCGGTCCCAGGTAAACATAACAGACTGTGGATGCATTTAAGCACAGCAAGTCTCTTGTACACTCTGGGGTAATGCAAA
>NW_011481684.1:7288-10576 GCF_000754665.1 Bison bison bison | reverse complement strand
TTGCCTGGAAAATCCCATGGACGGAGGAGCCTGGTAGGCTGCAGTCCATGGGGTCGCTAGGAGTCGGACACGACTGAGCGACTTCGCTTTGACTTTCATGCACTGGAGAAGGAAATGGCAACCCACTCCAGTGTTTTTGCCTGGAGAATCCCAGGGATGGGGGAGCCTGGTGGGCTGCTGTCTCTGGGATTGCACAGAGTGGGACACGACTGAAGCGACTTAGCAGCATGCCCTGTTTTATAATGCAAATTAGATCATGGGGAAGTAGGCCAACAGATGAGACTGTATAGGCAGGTAAGTGCATTACCAGTCCCAAATACCCTCTGCAGTCGTGAAACAGTTAGCTGGGGACAGAATCCTGTGTTAATATAAGAGATTGTAGCTGCTTTTAAGCACATTAGCAGTCCACTGTGTTAATGCAATCGTGTAGGAATGGATGGAAATCTAGACTAACAGAAGGAACTGTAGTTACTTTTAAGCACAGTAACAGTCCCAAGTAATCTGCAGTCAGGAAAAGGGAGTTGGGTGGGGGATGGGATCCTAGGTTAAAAGAGGGGGGAGGAGGACTATACTGGCATCTAAGCACATTAACAGTCCTTTGTGTCCTCTTTGGTAATGTAAAGTGAATTAGGAGGGGATGGGGTCCAAGGCTAGTGGTAAAGAACCCACTTGGCAATGCAGATCTAAGAGACGCAGGTTTGATCCCCGGATGGGAAAGATCCCCTGGAGGAGAGCATGGCAACCCACTTCAGTATTCTTGCCTGGAGAATCCTATGGACAGAGGAGACTGGCAGGCTACAGTCCGTGGGGTCACCAGAGTTGGACACAACTGCATGCATGGACTACCCACCAAAGATAAGGGACAGTAGTATAGTTAAATCCATTAACAAGTCCTATGTAGGCTCTGCAGTAATGAAAGGGAGATAGTTGGTGATGGAATCCTAGGTTAACATAAAGGACTGCAGCAGCCTTTAAGCACATTAACAGTCCCTGAACCCTCTGTGGTAATGCAAAGTCAGTAAGAAGGGAACTGATTCCGGTTTAACTGAAGTAATGGTAGCTGTAATAAAGCCCATTACAAGTCCATTGTCCCCCTTTTGGTAATGCAAATAAAGCAGGAGGACATGGAAGTCTTTACTGAGGGGACTGTAACTCTAACAGAGCCTTTTGACAGTCCCAAGTATCCACTGCAGTCTTACAAAGAGATTTAGTTGGGAATGGGATCATAGGTAAACATAGAGACTGCAGATGCATTTAAAAGCGTGTCAACAGTCTCTGGTACACTCTAGAGTAATGCAAACTGAGTAGAGTGATGGAATTCTAGACTAACAAAAGGGACAGTAGTGCAATTAAGCCCACGAATAAGTCTCACATATGCTGTGCATTAATAAAAAGGGAGTTAGGTACTAATGGGATCCTAGGTTAACTTAAAGGACTGTAACTCCACTTAAGCACATTAACAGTCCCTTGTACCCTTTGTGGTAATGCAAATCAAGCAGGAAGGGAAGAGATTCTAGACTAACAAAAGGAATTGTAGCTGCAATACAGTTCATTAACAGTCCCAGGTACCCTATGCCGTCATACAGAGTTAGGTGGGGATGGGTTTCTAGGTTAACATTAGGGACTGTAGCTGTATAAGCCCATTATCATTCCTTCGTACTGCCTGTGGTAATGCAAATCATTCAGTAGGGGAATGGATATTAAACCAGCCATAGGGTCTCTACGTACAATCAAGCCCATTAACTGCCCCAAGTATCCTCTGCTGTAATGCAAAGGCAGTTAGTTGGGGATGGGCTTCTAGTTAAAATGAAAGAGTCCCTAGGGATTCCAGTTTTGCAAGTGAACAATTTTAGGAAATGGCCTTAGGTAATTAGCACCCTTTCAGAAGTAAAGATGATGCAGAGTTCCTGATACAAAAGGCTGAGGTGTAATCAATTAGGTTTGTGCACATAAACTGTTCTAGTTCAGACTTCTTAAGTAGTAAGGGTGCCCTGATGGAAGACAAAGTGAGCCAGTGTGACTAGTTTACAGGACATGGACAAAAGCAATTATGGACGTTATAAATTCAAGAGGAGGGCCCTTGAGAGTTCAACCCACGTAGCTTGCAAATAGGATACCAATGGCCCATTAAAACGGACAGGACTCTGGACAACTGCAACTATGCAAACTAACTGTCCAAGAGCTGAGTTCTTGAATAATCTGCACGACCCAGCAATATTCCACCAAGTGTGGGGTTTCATTTTTTATTGCATGGGACCATGGATATATGCAATTATGCACATCAATTTTTTAATAAGAGAAGGGACTTTGGGTAATCAGAACTCCTCAGAAGAAATGGGATTGAGATAAGAGATATCCTAGACTAATCGGTAGGATCATGGGAAATGAGAATTTTACATATTAATCCAAGGTGGCAGGTAGTCCGCACTACCTAGGGGCGTTGAAAAGAGTATGGGCGGATCTTACCTGTTAAGCTGGACCATGATCAACAACAACTGAATCTATTAATATTCCAGAGTAAGTGACTTTTAAGATGAGCACTTCTGCTACAGTGCAAAGAAAGGACTTGTGTAATAAACAATTGGGATTCTACACATTAATAATTCAAGGAACATGGTCTCAGGAAGTCAGCAATGCCTAAGAGCAATGTAAATAGGATGGAGGATCATTGGTTAATGGGGAAAACAAAAATTACAATTTGGTACTTTAATTGTCCAAGAACAGGACTCCCCAGAAGCAGGGCAAAATTTGTAGGATGCCTTTGTTTAATGGACAAAGCTATGACAACTGGGACTGAGCACATTAACCAAAAAAATTGGGTTTTCTGTGCCCTTTGCTGAATGCAAGAGGGTTTTGGACTGGAATCTAATCCAATAGGCAGGGTTATGGACAATTACAACTTCACTCAATACAAAGAGTTTAGGTGGTCAGCTCAGTAAATATGCACTGTCCAGAAAACTAGGATTGTGAGTACTGCAGCAATGACAGAGGAATGGTTTCTCCCTTATTGACAGGGGACTGAGAAGATTATGAGTAACTAGACTTATGGGCAATAATTGTCTGATATGAAGCTCTCAGTTAATTAACGTTTCTTAACATTAATGCAAAGGGTGAATGGATTCTTTTTTCTAACATGGACCAAGGGACAAATGGGATTCTGTACATTAACTGAAAATGGTGACTTGGATAGCCAGCACTCAAGATCAGGAATGCTAGAGGTAGACAGCGTATCCCAGTCTAATGGATGAGCAATGGACAACTTATTTTTTTCACTGAATTAACAAAAAT
>NW_011481684.1:4588-6538 GCF_000754665.1 Bison bison bison | reverse complement strand
ATTAGTCAATGAGTGCAGCATTAAGAGTAGGGACAAAGCAAGGCCTGAACCTGAGAGGACCTTCAAATATTCCTTTTCACATTCGGTCATAAAGTTAAAATTTTAATTAATTACTTCTATGCTATAAGACTCTTCAAATATCCAAAGGGAAGTAGTCTATGAAGTCAATTTCAAAGTAAAAAAAAAAAAAAAACTCTTAGTGGTTTATTATTTGACTTTAATATCTAAATACAAAAAAAGCTTGAGGGGTTTATTAAAAAAAAAAAAAAACTGAAAACTTTAAGGAATTTTAAAGGAACCCAAATATGAAAACCCATTAAATGTAATTAAAATGAATTCTACAAATAAGTCCCTAAACACATTTCCATACTAGTCACTTAAGGCTGAAATCGAACACTAGCAAACCACATAATCAAACTATGTATGACTGACATCCAATAAATAAATAGAAATCAAAATCCGACCCCAGTATTAGCCACGGGGTAGGTGTTCCTCTTGAGGAAGGCAGGGATTCCTCTTCTGCCAACAGTTGGCCAACGATCATCTGCGATCCATTCTGGTCCTTGCCACGACTCACCGCCAAGTTCACACTTAGCAGGCATGGCGCACTGCCCCTGGCCACAACGCAGAAGAGCAGGGGGCGGGGAAGGGGGAAGTGGGGGAAGGGCTTCGGCCACGGCACCAATGCAGAGGAATGGCGTGAGGTTCTGCCTGCACAACCTAATATCCAGCACTGCAAGTGGCAATGAGGGAGGGGAGGGAGCCAGTGAGAGGGGAGGGAGGAGGTGGAAAGGCCAAATGTCCTTGGAAAGACTTTGGTACCACCCACTGAGATTAGTGCAAATGTGGCCAATCCTGACTGGCTGAATAGAGACGGTAGCGAGGTGCTATGCTAACTCATCTAATTCCATCCTCCACTAACTGGCTGTGACCGATTCTACCACCCTTTCTGATTGGGTGGGACACGCGGCAATCTAACACTGCCAATCCCTCCTTTCACTTTGTCCGCGGCAAAGCACGCCATCTTTAACAATGCGGCAGGCCCTCCTGATGCAAAGCCCGCCAAGAATGTAACGGTCAAACACCCCTGCCACGATATCCACGTGACAAACTGCCATGATATCCACATGACAAGGTCAGCCATATTGTCCCTGCAGCAAAACCTATCAGGAAATGCACACGGCAGAGACAAAAGCCCGCCATGTTTTAGACTGCGGCAAGTACTTAAGCGGCCATCTTTTACTATGTAACAGAATATTTCTACCGCCATGCTGCACACTAGAACAAAGACACCCATGATGTGGCTTCCCGCCATTGGAACACTGCGGCAAAATGGATCCGCCATTTTGAACACTCTAACAAAGCAGAGAGCCATGCTAAGCAAGGCTGCAAGGTCAAAATCGCCATTTTGAACACTGCGCCTAATTCTTCTCCCGCTCATTTTCCATTAGACCCTTGTAATATGACATAGGATGATCCTATGTTTTCCCACCTCATGATACCACAATTCATGCCAGGCTCCTAACATGATCCAAGTCAGCTTATTCAAAACATTTAACTCATGCAATGCATACCATTTCCTTTGCCTGTCGCATTATTCATCTTACCTTCCTAGTGATACTTAGCACAGTTACCCCTCAGCCAAGCTGGGCGGCAAATCTGAAGTGGCCGCCATCTTTCCTCCCCAGCCTAACCAACCCTCTAGCCTAACTGCAAAGTCATCTCCCAGCCAAAGCCGTAGGTCCACTCACACAACACAAACGATTAGCAGCAAAATTTTGTAGACATTCCAGATAGTACAACGAACCACAAAACCCAACACTTTTCCAACCATATAAAGCCCCGATGGGTGGTGTAAAACAAAAATCTAAGCAGGTATCCGCGGCCCCGATGGGCAAGGAAAAAAAATTAAAGCAGGTATCCGAGGCCCCGATGGGCAAGGAAACAAAA
>NW_011481684.1:3472-4304 GCF_000754665.1 Bison bison bison | reverse complement strand
GTCGCAGCAAAGTGCAGCGCTTTAAGAAGTGAGAGGGAGGGGACTGAGGGCGGAGGGAATAGAAGAGGAGTGGCCTAGAAGATTGAAAGCCAGACATATTTGTAGTTTAGCCGGTTCAAAAATTTACCCAGTAACAAGAAAAAGAGAGTTCAAGAAAATAGCAACATACTAAAAAGAACATTATACTGGAAGTAGGCTTCATTTCTAGTCCAGGAGCCATGACTTCAAAGGGTTTTCAATGGGTTCGTGTCTGTAAAAATAGGGACGTTAAGTAAATCAAATTAGATAACAGATGCTAAAATTCTCCCAAACAGTGTAACAAATGAAAAGGTTTTAGTTTAATTTGGTTTTGAAATAGGAAGAAGGAGGGGGGTAGAGCTTTGATATGTTAATAAACTATCCAAATACCTCATTTAGTCAGAATGAATAACTTGTCCACCAGACATAGGAACCAAAGAAGCTAGGAAGGGGCAATACATTAAGGTTAGAACCCTCTTCAGGGGACTTTCCCTTCCGTTATCTAATGTGATAGTGAAGGTTTAGTCGGAAAAGAGACCCATAAAGGTTACATGATGTGCTCAAAGTCACATACTGTAATTCTGAGTCAGTGTATTTTCTACTCCAGCACTGCATTTCTGTGGCCCCTGAAAATAGAAGAATGGAAGTGTTTCTAAGTGAGCAAGAGAGAGGAAAGAAAAATCATTTCACAGAATGCTGATTTAGCCCCTAACCGATCTATATTACTTGTAACTTTTAAACTGTGAACCCTTAATCTTCAGTATTTTTTCTACTTACTCCGTGAATCTGACAACCCCAACATTGAAGCAGTCAT
>NW_011481684.1:0-707 GCF_000754665.1 Bison bison bison | reverse complement strand
GTATGGTTCATTTGACAATAAAAAAACATGAAGAAATGGTTTGGAGACCTAAAAAATGAAGAGATGGTACTCAGCCCTTATGGAGGATTTCCATATGAACTGTTGAATAAACAAGTATGTAAGTACCTCTTCTCTACCCATCATTCTAAAGCTTCATTGCTAAATCACTACATCTCTCTTGGGCCAATGAGTTTTATAGAAATAACTACTTATATAGAAAGGTAAGCCCCCGAAATGCTTAGGGCCCATCATACCCTGCAGCAACCCAGCACTCTCTTGCTGTTTATCAAGTTCAGGGTTTATTTATCCCTTCCTGTTGCCTCCCTCCCCCACTTTCAGCCCACTTCACTTTCTTCCTTTCACAGCCTGGCTTTGCCTTCAGTTCTGCTTGACTTCATTTGATAAAACTGTTGGGATCACAGGTGTGGAAACTGAGATACTAGAAGGAAAAGTGACTTGCTGAAAGTCAGAGTTGGACAGAAATGGGATATTCTCAGAATATTTTCTGCGGCTGTACCCTAGCTGTGCCCACTCCCTCTACTTTGGTTCTCCCAAATGTAGGACACACAGCAGGAATTATATGGGGCAGGGGAGGATTCAAGTGCTCTTTTAAAAAGACTTCTATTATTTTACTTCTACTGCTGCTGCTGCTAAGTCGCTTCAGTCGTATCCGACTCTGTGCAACCCCATAGACAGCAGCCCACCAG
>NW_011481683.1:15310-16096 GCF_000754665.1 Bison bison bison | reverse complement strand
AAGAGTTGGGTTGCTTTTCTGGGTGCCTGATGTCCTCTGCCGGCATTCAGAAGTTGTTTTGTGGAATTTACTCGACATTTAAATGCTCTTTTGATGAATTTGTGGGGGAGAAAGTGTTCTCCCTGTCCTACTCCTCCACCATCTTGGCTCCTCCCTGGCATTGTATTTAATACAGGACTAGAAGAGTACAGATATTGCAGAGGGGTTTGATATGAATTAGGGCATTAAGGGCAGGGCATTACAAAGCACAGATTGCAATGTGAACAAAGGCATGGGAAAAGTGACAGCATGTTCAGAGAGATGTAGGATAAAGGAAGTCTTGGAACATGGTGAAGAAAACAAGTAAGCATGACACTTGCTAAAGATAGTAAGGATAAATCAGCGGGACTTTGTAGTAGGAGAAGGAGATTGGACTCAACTCCTAATATAATAGGAAAAGTAGAGATTTAAAGGCAAGCGGCAGGATGGAGGTTGGTGGATAGAAAACTACTAGGAGACTAGGATGAAATACCGAGAGTAAAGAGAATTCTAGCTAAATGAATTTGACATAATTTTGTAGACAAGCTAGAGTAATAAGACATAGAGGGTGAAAGATAAAGAATTTGATCATCTATCAAGAGTAGAGGATTTTTGCTAAACTGATCCAGCAGTATTCATGCTAAAACAAGTCTAAATGGGCCAAGGACAGAGCCTAAAGAGAGGGACTAGTTAGAAAGAGGACTCAGAGGAGCGTGAAGCAAGTTTGGTCAAAGAAGAGTGCTATGGTCTGAATGTTTATGTTCCCTT
>NW_011481683.1:14763-15210 GCF_000754665.1 Bison bison bison | reverse complement strand
TGGTAACCACTAATTTGTTCTCCACACTTGTAAATCTGTTTCTTTTTTGTTACAATTGCTAGTTTGTTGTATTTTTTAGATTCCACAAATTCTCTCATTTTTGCTGCTACTGCTGCTGTTTAGTCAGTCAATCGTGTCTGACTGTTTACAACCCCATGGATTGTATAGCCCAACAGGCTTCTCTGTCCATGGGATTTCCTAAGCAAGAATATTGGAGTGGTTTGCCATTTCCTCTTCAGAGGATCTCCCCAACTCAGGGATCAAAACTGAATTGCAGGCAGCTTCTTTACTGTTGAGCCACCAGGGAAGCTCCTTGAATGGGATTAATGCCTTTTAAAAGAGGCTCCAGAGAGCTTGCTAATTCCCTTCCATATTCTGAGGACACAGCAAGAAGGCTCTGGCTATGAATCAGGAAGAGGGCTCTCACCAGAATGGGACCATGCTCTT
>NW_011481683.1:13749-14449 GCF_000754665.1 Bison bison bison | reverse complement strand
GTGCACCAGCACCGAGCATCCTGTATCCTGCATCAAACCTGGACTGGCGATTTGTTTCATATATGATATTATACATGTTTCAATGCCATTCTCCCAAATCATTCCCCCCTCTCCCTCTCCCACAGAGTCCAAAATACTGTTCTATACATCTGTGTTTCTTTTGCTGTCTCGCATACAGGGTTATTGTTACCATCTTTCTAAACTCCATATATATGCGTTAGTATACTGTATTGGTGTTTTTCTTTCTGGCTTACTTCACTCAGTATAAATAGGCTCCAGTTTCATCCACTTCATTAGAATTGATTTAAATGTATTCTTTTTAATGGCTGAGTAATACTCCATTGTGTATATGTACCACAGCTTTCTTATCCATTCATCTGCTGATGGACATCTAGGTTGCTTCCATGTCCTGGCTATGATAAACAGTGCTGCGATGAACACTGGGGTACACATGTCCTTTCAGTTCTGGTTTCCTCTGTGTGTATGCTCAGCAGTGGGATTGCTGGGTTGTATCGTAGTTCTATTTCCAGTTTTTTAAGGAATCTCCACACTGTTCTCCATAGTCGCTATACTAGTTTGCATTCCCACCAACAGTGTAAGAAGGTTCCCTTTTCTCCACAGCCTGTCCAGCATTTATTGCTTGTAGACATTTGGATAGCAGCCATTCTGACTGGCGTGAAATGGTACCTCATTGTGGTTT
>NW_011481683.1:7948-13259 GCF_000754665.1 Bison bison bison | reverse complement strand
TTCTTGCCTCCTTTGTCAAAGACTTCCTGGCCCCTAGAACATTGCAAAATAAATTTCTGTTGTTTATAAGCTACCCATTCTGTGGTATTTTGTTACAATGGCCAGAATTATTTAAGACAGAGAGAGTTTTTGCCAAAGGTGCTTTCTCTCTCCCTCCCTCCCTCTAGCCCTTCTTCCATCCTTCACTTATCTCACTGTGTAACACATATTCATTTAGTACCTACTTTAAAGAACTGAATAAACAGAAAACAGAAGTTAAGCTATAAGGATCACTATTAAGGCTTTGTGATAAAGCATGACATATACAATTTTATTTCAAACAAAGTGGTCAAGAAGAGCTTGCATGGAAGAAACATTTAAACTGAAGTTTGAAACATGAAAAGGTTGTAATGTTGGGAAATTTAGACTGATTTTGTGAGGACTTCCTATACATTTTACTTTATTCTATATGCCTAAGTTGTCAAAAGTGTTTGAAGAGAGAGGTTACATTCTAATAGTGTGGATGAGAACTTGCATTTAGCCTGAATATTAAAGAAGCCCCAGGAAATCCCACCATAAAGAAATCCAAACTCTGTTCCGAATACAAATGCTACTTAAAACAAACAAACAAACAAACAAACAAAAAAACCCTTTCACTCTTTGGTCAACCTACTGTCCACTAGATTTGTTGAGGATTGTGGGCATTAAGACCTAAGCAAGAGATGCAACTTGATTATAGTATAGTAGTTTGAATTTAAGCAAAATGATATGCTTGAAATGTTAGGGGCCTTTTTGGAACATAATTTGAAAAGGGGATGAGTTTCTTTGAATAGACAACCCAGACTCTGACCATTGAGTGACTTTCCATAAGAGCAATTATAACACCCAATTAGCACCATAAAAGGGAGAGTTCACAGGATAGAGATGTGAGGTAACCATTTTTACCCACACCACATGCTGTCACTGTGGTGCAAATACTTGGTGAAAGAGGCAACACAGCTTCCTGTAACTACAGACTACTGAACAAAATCACCAACTTCCCTTCAATATGAGAGTACAAAAGCACTAAGCCTGGAGAACAAATAATAAAGTAACCATTTACTCTCCCCTGAGCTCATTATCACCTTCTCTTCTCCCTACTGGATCTAAGGAAGGCAGAAGATAACATTAAAGCTCGTTTTCAGGGCCTGCATGTTCAGTTGTACAGGCACTACACTGCATATTTCTAGGACTGTCTTTCACTTTATTCTTTACATGAATGGTGCCCCTGGGGGGGTTATAATGTACAACTTGTGAATCTGTATATGGTTAGTGTTAGTCACTCAGTCGTGCCCAACTCTTTGTGACCCCATGGACTGCAGTCCACCAGGCTCCTCTGTCCATGAGATTTTCCAGGCAAGGATACTGGAGTGGGTTGCCATTTCCTTCTCCAGTGGATCTTCCCAACCCAAGGATCGAACCCGGGTCTCCTGCACTGCAGGCAGATTCTTTACTGACTGATCTACAAAGTGAATCTGTATATGATAGGCCTGCTTAATTTAATTTTGCTTATATATTGTGAGCCTTTCTGTTGCTTATTCATTTTGTGTTCTCTGTGTTCATTTATTTTGAGAAACAAACCTCATATCAGTTTCATCCTTGAAACCATAAAATTCATCTTTAAATATGTATATAGCAAACAAGCAAAATACTATTTATGTATATGTAATTTTATTTATTTATTATAAGAATACTAGGAGATAAGACTTTACAAATAAACAAATTTGCAGAAATATGAACCAACTTGCTTGTGAATAACAGAACTAGGCCATGGCTCAGAGAAAGTTTAAAATGGCTCAAAACTGGCAGAAAGCATAGAAGCAAATTATCCACTGACACAGTACTAACAGAAAAGCTACCAGAAGTCTAAATCTGAGCAGAACCAGGAAGAAAGGAAATCATAAGAGAGATGAGACCTTCTTAAATAAATAGATTTTTATTTCCATAGTTAGATGTAAGTATAAGGAAAAGATGAAAATAATTCCTAAGTGTCAAGCCTATATAAATGGAAAGGCTGTAATTTCAATTAACCAGAGTTCCATGTTTAGATTCAAAACAATGATTTGAATTTGATTTGAATCAAAGAACCAATTCCAGTAGATTCCATGAGACACACATACTTATAATCATTTTTCTGTACCAATGCTTTCAACTTTTTAACCCATCCTTCTGGTGGGAAAGAAAAAAATATGAAATATCAAGCTTTGATTAATGTATACTTCTTGATTTAAAATTAATCTTTATTAACTTAAAACAAAAATATTCTAGACTAACTCCAAAGCAAACCTGAAATGGCACACATGATGGCTCCTAGAACAAAATGTTTTATATGAAAATGATCAAACATTATTCAAGCATCTCAGCTGAGATTTTACTACCTTTGGGTAATGATGTCTAAAATTGTCTTTTCATTAAACATAGCAGAATATACTGGAACCAGTGAGAGTTATCCTATAGACTTTGTTTGAATCTAAACATAGTCTCTATTACTGTAACTTTGAGAAAATCACTTAATTTGCCTCAGCTTCAATGTCTTTATCTGCA
Organism: Bison bison bison; assembly: GCF_000754665.1. Taxonomy (NCBI): domain Eukaryota; kingdom Metazoa; phylum Chordata; class Mammalia; order Artiodactyla; family Bovidae; genus Bison; species Bison bison. The sequence goes on along the minus strand of NW_011481683.1, from coordinate 10,697 downwards.
ATATGAGAATACTAATACCTATCCTGCCTGGGGCTTGAGGGGCTTCCCTGGTGGCTCAGACAGTAAAGAATCCTCTGGCAATGCAGAGACCTGGGTTTGACCCCTGAGTTGGAAAGATCCCCTGGAGAAGGGAACAGCTACCACTCCAGTATTCTGGTCTGGAGAATTCCATGGACAGAGGAGCCTGGCCGTCTAAAGTCCATGGGGTCACAAAGAGTCAGACATAACTGAGCAACTTTCACTTTCACTTTCAAGTAAGTAAAATATAAGCAGAGTGTCTAGCATTTATATCTGCTCAGTAAATAGCTCTTAATATTATCAATGGTCTCTAGTGTGGGAAAGCTATCAATATTATATAATAAGATCCTTAACCAAGTATCTTGAAAATAGGCTGAATGCAAAGAACCTCAACTTCTGTTCTCCTTTTTTTTTTTTTAATTTTCACCCAGAGAATAATACACTTCAGAAAACAGAGGAAGAGATTAACTTCTACTTAAATTGAAAAATTATCATTTTAAGACTTTGATCATGAGCTATGGTATATTAAACATAACCATTAAATTTTGGCTATCTCTCTCATTGAAAGCTAGAGTCTGATGTCCTTCCTTTTGAATATGGACTGATTTGGTAGCTTATTCAATCAACAGAATGCAAGAGAAAATGTGTTCTTGCATTTCTGACCCTAAGTCATAGGAAGCCTTACAGATTCTAACCAAGTCTGTTGAAATGTTTACTCTAGGCGAAGCCACTCACTGTGTAAGAATTTGAACTACTTGCTAAGACTGCTAAGCTACCTGAAGAAGTTTATAGACAGAAAGAGGACCAGTCCCAGCTTTTTCAACCTATGCAGCCTAGCTCAGGCACAAGATTTGTGAATGAAGAAGCCATTTTGGCTGGAATATCAGTACCAAAAGATGCGACTCAAAGAAAAACTCAACCAGAATCAAGGCCCCAGAAATATGACACCAGTCAAGTTGTCTAATCTATCTGCAGCCAGTCATGCTACCATGAGCGAGGCCCAGTCATGATGAAGCAGAGATGAGCCTATCCCAGTAATCTTCATCTTTATTCTTAGCTCACAAAGCCCTGACTATAACAACATGGTTTCTATTGCATGTACCACTGAGTTATGGAGTAGTTTGTTACACTTCAGTAGGTATCTGGAACATATGTCTTGATCATTTGTTACAGTTCTAAAGCCATGGAACTCTTTCTACTCATATTCAGGGAGAATGAAATCTACTGCTTATTTTCATTCCCCCTTTGAGTCATAGAATTTGTTCAGAAGCTTCCTTGGACTGAGTCACTAAAAAAAAACTCTTGATTACAAAACTCTATTATTACAACCAGAATAAAAGAACAGCGAAATCTGGTCAAATACACCCCATTTTTCATTTCATAAGAAATCAAGATCAATAAATAGGTCTCTGTGATGATGATCCCTGTTCCATGTTACTTGCACCAGAATTGGGATATAACCAGGGACAAACAGTTCATGAAGCTAGAGTCATTGACATTGAGCCAACTACAGGGAACTCAAACATCTGGGGCTATTAGTACATATGTTTCTGTGTGTAAATTTAGAAAGACTATATGACTGTTTGAATCTTCAGGAAACTTGCATACTATTCTAAACATAAGCAATCATACTCCCTCTTAAGCTACACCATAAAACCTCAGGATCAGATGTTACTTCTTATTGGTACCACTGCCCACTAAGCAAAAACAGAAATACAGAAGTAATCCTAACCTCTGAATTTCCCTCATATATTCTCCCTCACCACTTCTCCCTTTATCCAATATATTACCAAGGTTAATCAGTTCTGCTGCCTAGCTATCTTTTAAGTCCTTCATTTTAATCAAATTCTTTTGCCCTGATTTAGATCCTTGTCATCACTAGCCTAGGCTGCCCTCTATCCATTTCTGTCCTTCCCTTCTCACCTGTTGCCCTTCATATTTATCCTCAACAGTACTAACAATATTATTTCTAAAATGCAAATTTGACCATCAACTATCTGCCTAAAGACTTTAACATCTTTCCATTGCACTGAAGTCCAACTTATGAACATGTCACAAATGTCTCCATTTTGTGGCCTTGGTCTGCCAATTTAGCTAATGTCTTTTTTTAGTAATTAAAATATACTGTCTTTGTTGTTTTAAAAGTGTTGGCAGTTGCTGTTCTCACTATTGAAAATATTTTCCCCGTACATTCACTTAGAAAACTCCTATTCATCTTTTAAAACTCCAATGCAGTGAAACATATTTTCTCTCCCACTCAAATCACTTTCTTCTCAAAACTGTAACTTCACCTCTGTATAGATCAATTATTTTTTATACTCTAATGACAATAGATTCTTAAAATACATTTGTCTTTGTATATTAGTATCTAATAATATGACTGACATTTAATAAACACTAAATACCTGAGTTGACACTTGAATTGATTGAATGAATTGAATTGAATCAATCACTCTCAAGAACACTAATGATTGTTAGGGTTTCCTGGATCAAGAGTACAAATTCACACTGAATTTTCATAACATCACTAGTTTTTATTGTGACACAGCAAACATCAAGCTTACAACAGATTTCCCCTGTGAAAAAAATATAACTTCAATACAGATAACAAATATGCTCAGAAGTCCATAAAGAAGACGAGGTGGGCTAGAGATTCTGTTCTCATCCAAAGACTTGCTGAGATTTGATTCAGTGGGGGAAGATTGATTTTCTAGCTTAAGTTAAATGAGGC
>NW_011481683.1:6774-7165 GCF_000754665.1 Bison bison bison | reverse complement strand
GTCACAAAGAGTTGGACACGACTGAGTGACTGAAATGAATTGAATTCTTTTTGAAAAGTTAATGTGATACATTAATATCAGTCCACACTAAATTCCAGGACTTCAGAAGAAAAAATGAAAAATATGGCACAAAATTCAGAAGACATGTGAAATATTTATATTTAAAACCACTTTATTAGGGTGTGACACATAAAAAGCTGTATATATTTAATACATAGAAAGCAATACGTTTGGAGATAGGTATAAAGCCCATGGAAAAGAAATGCAAAAAAGCAAAATGGCTGTCTGAGGAGGCCTTACAAATAGCTGTGAAAAGAAGAGAAGCGAAAAGCAAAGGAGAAAACGAAAGATATAAGCATCTGAATGCAGAGTTCCAAAGAATAGCAAGGAG
>NW_011481683.1:4758-5898 GCF_000754665.1 Bison bison bison | reverse complement strand
AAAAGCAGAGACATTACTTTGCCAACAAAGGTCCGTCTAGTCAAGGCTATGGTTTTTCCTGTGGTCATGTATGGATGTGAGATTTGGACTGTGAAGACAGCTGAGCTCCCAAGAATTGATACTTTTGAACTGTGGTGTTGGAGAAGACTCTTGAGTGTCCCTTGGACTGCAAGAAGATCCAACCAGTCCATCCTAAAGGAGATCGGTCCTGGGTGTTCTTTGGAAGGAATGATGCTAAAGCTGAAACTCCAGTACTTTTGCCACCTTATGCGAAGAGTTGACTCATTGGAAAAGACTCTGATGCTGGGAGGGACTGGGGGCAGGAGGAGAAGGGGACGACAGAGGATGAGATGGCTGGATGGCATCACTGACTTGATGGACGTAAGTCTGGGTGAACTCTGGGAATTCGTGATGCACAGGGAGGCCTGGTGTGCTGCAATTCATGGGGTCTCAAAGAGTCAGACACGACTGAGCGACTGAACTGAACTGAACTGAACTGATAAAGCCATGGGACAATCAACGAACATGAACATATTCATTGCCTCCCAAAGTTTCCTTCTGTCCCCTTTGTTATAATTTTATGTGTGTAGTAAGAAATCTTGAATGTAAAATCTGCTCTTTTCAAAAATATTAAGTATACAACACTGTATTATTAGCTATAAGTACTATGTTGTATAATAGATCTTCAGAATGTATTTAACTTACATAACTGAAAGTTTCTATGCTTAACCATGACCTACCACATTTCCACTACCCCCAGCCCCTGGCAACCACCATTCTACTCTGCTTCTATGAGGTTTACTCTTTTAAATTCCACATATGTGTGAGATCATATATTAATCAATTCAGTTCAGTTGCTCAGTTGTGTCCAACTCTTTACGACCCCATGGACTGCAGCACACCATCACCAACCCAGACTCATGTTTACTCAAACTCATGTCCATCACCAACTCCCAGAGTTTACGCAAACTCATGTCCATTGTGTCGGTGATGCCATCCAACCTTCTCATTCTCTGTCTTCCCCTTTTCCTCCCATCTTAGTATTTATCTTTCTGAGAAATTTTTATTCTAGCTCTATACCAGAGAAGGTAATAGTCTATTGCACATAATTTAAGATTGAAATGAGAAACGTAATGAATG
>NW_011481683.1:0-1022 GCF_000754665.1 Bison bison bison | reverse complement strand
ACAGGGAGCCCTGGTGTGCTGCAGTCCACGGGGTTGCAAAGAGTCAGATATGACTGAGCAACAGAACTGAACCTTTCTCTTTTCCTTTCCTGCTATCTAGATATTGATTCAAAAGGTGAACCAGGCATTCACATTTTAAATATAAAGAAGCTATGTGAGTAAAGGAAGCTAAATGCTGAATCACCAATTACAGGAAACTATCTGATCAGAACTAGCCACATCCTTTATTATGTGAATGAAGAGCAGATTTCATTGTTTCAAACCGCTGAGACTTTAGTATGTATCTGTTACACATCTATTACTATATTAACTAATACGTAAACCTGAAGATATTTTACTTTAAGTATCTTGGGTAAGAATAGCCATGCTCACTATAACAAGTTTTCTTAACTGAATCCTGTAGAAAAGAAGGATTTGGGATCTCAAATCTTTCCCTCCAAGAAACTTATTAATCATATTGAAAGAATTTATCATAATCTCTCCAGAATCCTTCAAGTTCTTCCAACCAATGTTTTGTCTTGGGAGAAAATATAATAAATTCCTATCAGTTACCCTAATACATGCAAATCTACTAAATATTTTTTACTGAAAGCATTGTATTATTTCAATGAATGAATGCTACAAATATAGCTGATCTCCTGTAGAGAAAGACATTTTTAAAATTTAAGACACTGAAAAAGGGTGCTTGTACTCAAAGTATGGGAAGCACTGAAACCCATAAATTTTTAGAATATACTTTATGATAATGTAATCATATTGTTTTATTTTAAAACTTTAATTTTGTATAGTCATATTCTAACAGCACCTTTTTTCCTCACTTGGTCAATGGAGCCCTTGCAAGAGCTCTAAGAAGCCATTTGGCTTACCTGAATATAGTTTGAAATTATAACAATGATCCCTGGGTTGGGAAGATCCCCTGGAGAAGGGAGTGGCTAACCACTCCAGTATTCTGGACTGGAGAATTCCATGGACTGTATAGTCCATGGGGGCGCAAAGAGTTGGACATGACTAAGTGACTTTCA
>NW_011481682.1:10731-11430 GCF_000754665.1 Bison bison bison | reverse complement strand
AATGAAGTAACTGTTGGCACGTCTGCCAGTAACACAGCTCATTTCTGTTGATTAGTCATAGACCAACAATCAGTAAATTGGTAGATTGCACTTGAGCTGACACATTTTCGGTCTAACGGTTCATAAAACAGAGGGCCACTTATTTTATGTATATATAAGTGGCTCTTAGTGCATCAAAAGGATGTTTAAAACAACAAAGGAATAGTCAAAAGCGCAGTTTATCATCTTGGTAACATTCAACGGCAGCCCTTGGTTAAATAAGCAAAGCAGCACACAGGCAGAGGGTGGAAGCGCTGGGGCAAGCGCAGGCTCCTTCCTAAGGGCTTCTGGCCATGGCACCTAGGGCTCTAGGCAGGTGTGCTGAGGGGCTGCCCAGGGAGCAGGAGAACTGAGTTGCAAGATGGTTCAAACCTTTGCAAAGAAAGAATCGCAGAGACAGTGCTTTCTGAGAAAGAGCAGAAATAAAGTAGACCTAGGAAGCTAGTTGGGCGTCCCTGGTGACTCAGTGGTAAAGAATCCGCCTGCCAATGCAGGAGGTGCAGGTTCAACCCCTGGGTCAGGATGATCTTCTGGAGACTAAAATTGCAATCCACTCCAGCATTCTTGCCTGGGAAATTGCATGGACAGAGAAGCCTGGCGGGCTACAGTACACGAGGTCTCAAAGAGTCAGACATGACTTAGCTACTCAACAGCAGGAAG